>NC_060149.1:965511406-965814437 GCF_021461385.2 Schistocerca piceifrons
TCAATGCCAAGCTTGTTCAAGAGTCAGAGGTGGACCAACTTGCTCAATTTATGAAGCTCTTTCTCTTGAATAAATGATTCAATTTTTCTGACATTGTAATTTGTTTTTTTTTTTTTTTTTTTTTTTTTGTCTGTGCACGTACATCACATCTACATATTTCCATCCCACACAGATAATTCTTTCATGCTGCATAATGTTTATTTTTGTCTTACGAGTGTAATCTAATGGACAGAGCCCACCTCAGCATAGGGAGTCTCTGCTGGTTGGGAGTGTGGAGGTGGACAGACAGAGAGAGGTGTACTAGGGGGACAGTTAACAGTGTGTGAGGTTGGAATGGGAGCAGGGGAGGGCATTGACGTGTGGGGCCACAGGAACGAAGCCTAGAAACTCTAGCTGCGACATATTCTTCACTCCTGTAAACCCCCGTTACCTAAACCTTTGCTAGTCTCTCTGTCTCACATATCTAGGCCTTTACCTGCTCCCACCCCAGCCTCACACCACCACACCTGCTTGATGAGGACTGTCCCATACTTTCTAATATCTAAAAATCTTCCTTCAATGCGCCAGTCTGCCACTCAGTGTCTCCTCCAGGTGGGGAGCTGAAAGCTATCCTATTTCATATTATTGTTATTCCATCCCAGATTTCCCAATGCTTAAAAATTAATTTTAGGCTTGCCGTAAAGTATTACACAAACACTAAGTGGTTATTTTTTCTGATATTCAAATTATATTTTACTCTCATTTTTGTCCCTTTATCTAATCAACTTTGCAGTGTGACATTTCTGACGAAAGTACGAGTTATTCAGAAAGTAGGTAAAAAGTAGTGAATTCTTCCTTTGAATCACTCTCACTTTGTCTCAGGCGCGAGCAAATGTGTGTACCCGTATATGCGTTTAGCTGTATCAAATTATCTTCCCCAACACACAAAATGGGGGTCATTATTCAATATATCTCTAAAGTATGTGTGAAACGCACTTTCCACAAAAATGCTCAGATGCATAACTCTCAAAATATGTGTTTGAACAATAGGTCTGGAATTTTTAAAGACAAGGTGAAGAAACCATTGGATTGTATAATTTTTTTATTAATCACAAAGAAACAACATGATTCAAAGACATCAACAACAGCATTGGAAGTTCAAGTGAATTGTCTGCCTCCAATTCTGATAACAGAGAAACACTCCAATAGGAAAGATGGCACAACATCCTGCTCCATTTTCAAAAGCTGCAAACCTGTAACAAAAAAAGGTCATGTGATAAATATTGTTTACATATCGATTACAGTAACAGAGGCATATATGGTCTAATAGGAAGAGGGAACAGAAGGGCAGGACATGGGGAACAATGAACAGATGAGATGTGAAACCACGGTAAGTTAATAGTGGCGATAATGCCAGTTAATGACATGTGTGGGAAAAGCAACCACTCTTGCAACTCAGAGCTACTCTTGTTTCTGCAACTGATCTTCCGTTCTTTCATTGTTCCTATTTTTCTCATATTAATAATTCTAGTTATAGAAGGTTCTGTAACTAAAAGCTTATTAGCATTTTGTAATGAAACCGATAAACAATACAGTCTCATTCTCTAATGGAAGAACACAGTACATCGCGTTCGTAAATAACTTGATCCAACAAAACTTTTCATATGAGTATCTGGACATTCATTACATGACATTTAATTTTAAGTATCAATACAAACACTTACATAAAACATTATTTACACTCAAAACCCATTATTCAAAACTGATGTCCATATGTGTAACTGTTTACAGTAGCAATTATTAATATAGTTACTATTGCTAGCTTTAATATGGATTGTTAAAAAGTTTAGAATGTTGACTTAAAAATGAACTGTAAGCAAAATCTTTTCTGTTAAAAAGTTAATGTTGAAACCACTGGAGAAACATTATAATGTATTATTGTAGTCATCATGTACACTAAAAAAAAAAAAAAAAAAATTTGCAACACCAAAAAGTAATTAACGTAGAGTAATGAAATTTCAGGAACATATCTACATCTACATCTATACTCCGCGAGCAACCTTACGGTGTGTGGCGGAGGGTACTTATTGTACCACTATCTGATCCCCCCTTCCCTGTTCCATTCACGAATTGTGCGTGGGAAGAACGACTGCTTGTAAGTCTCCGTATTTGCTCTAATTTCTCGGATCTTTTCGTTGTGATCATTACGCGAGATATATGTGTGCGGTAGTAATATGTTGCCCATCTCTTCCCGGAATGTGCTCTCTCGTAATTTCGATAATAAACCTCTCCGTATTGCGTAACGCCTTTCTTGAAGTGTCCGCCACTGGAGCTTGTTCAGCATCTCCGTAACGCTCTCGCGCTGACGAAATGTCCCCATGACGAATCGCGCTGCTTTTCGCTGGATCATGTCTATCTCTTCTATTAATCCAACCTGGTAAGGGTCCCATACTGATGAGCAATACTCAAGAATCGGACGAACAAGCGTTTTGTAAGCTACTTCTTTCGTCGATGAGTCACATTTTCTTATAATCCTTCCTATGAATCTCAACCTGGCGCCTGCTTTTCCCACTATTTGTTTTATGTGATCATTCCACTTCAGATCGCTCCGGATAGTAACTCCTAAGTATTTTACGGTCGTTACCGCTTCCAATGATTTACCACCTATGGCATAATCGTACTGGAATGGATTTCTGCCCCTATGTATGCGCATTATATTACATTTATCTACGTTTAGGGAAAGCTGCCAGCTGTCGCACCATGCATTAATCCTCTGCAGGTCCTCCTGGAGTACGTACGAGTCTTCTGATGTTGCTACTTTCTTGTAGACAACTGTGTCATCTGCAAATAGCCTCACGGAGCTACCGATGTTGTCAACTAAGTCATTTATGTATATTGTAAACAATAAAGGTCCTATCACGCTTCCCTGCGGTACTCCCGAAATTACCTCTACATCTGCAGATTTTGAACCGTTAAGAATGACATGTTGTGTTCTTTCTTCTAGGAAATCCTGAATCCAATCACAAACCTGGTCCGATATTCCGTAAGCTCGTATTTTTTTCACTAAATGTAAGTGCGGAACCGTATCAAATGCCTTCCTGAAGTCCAGGAATACGGCATCAATCTGCTCGCCAGTGTCTACGGCACTGTGAATTTCTTGGGCAAATAGGGCGAGCTGAGTTTCACATGATCTCTGTTTGCGGAATCCATGTTGGTTATGATGAAGGAGATTTGTATTATCTAAGAACGTCATAATACGAGAACACAAAACATGTTCCATTATTCTAAAACAGATTGACGTAAGCGAAATAGGCCTATAATTATTCGCATCTGATTTATGACCCTTCTTGAAAATGGGAACGACCTGCGCTTTCTTCCAGTCGCTAGGTACTTTACGTTCTTCCAGCGATCTACGATAAACTGCTGATAGAAAGGGGGCAAGTTCTTTAGCATAATCACTGTAGAATGTTAAGGGTATCTCGTCTGGTCCGGATGCTTTTCCGCTACTAAGTGATAGCAGTTGTTTTTCAATTCCGATATCGTTTATTTCAATATTTTCCATTTTGGCGTCCGTGCGACGGCTGAAGTCAGGGACCGTGTTACGATTTTCCGCAGTGAAACAGTTTCGGAACACTGAATTCAGTATTTCTGCCTTTCTTCGGTCGTCCTCTGTTTCGGTGCCATCGTGGTCAACGAGTGACTGAATAGGGGATTTAGATCCGCTTACCGATTTTACATATGACCAAAACTTTTTAGGGTTCTTGTTTAGATTGTTTGCCAATGTTTTATGTTCGAATTCGTTGAATGCTTCTCTCATTGCTCTCTTTACGCTCTTTTTCGCTTCGTTCGGCTTTTCCTTATCAGCTATGATTCGACTACTCTTAAACCTATGATGAAGCTTTCTTTGTTTCCGTAGTACCTTTCGTACATGATTGTTATACCACGGTGGATCTTTCCCCTCGCTTTGGACCTTAGTCGGTACGAACTTATCTAAGGCGTACTGGACGATGTTTCTGAATTTTTTCCATTTTTGTTCCACATCCTCTTCCTCAGAAATGAACGTTTGATGGTGGTCACTCAGATATTCTGCGATTTGTGCCCTATCACTCTTGTTAAGCAAATATATTTTCCTTCCTTTCTTGGCATTTCTTATTACACTTGTAGTCATTGATGCAACCACTGACTTATGATCACTGATACCCTCTTCTACATTCACGGAGTCGAAAAGTTCCGGTCTATTTGTTGCTATGAGGTCTAAAACGTTAGCTTCACGAGTTGGTTCTCTAACTATCTGCTCGAAGTAATTCTCGGACAAGGCAGTCAGGATAATGTCACAAGAGTCTCTGTCCCTGGCTCCAGTTCTGATTGTGTGACTATCCCATTCTATACCTGGTAGATTGAAGTCTCCCCCTATTACAATAGTATGATCACGAAACTTCTTCACGACATTCTGCAGGTATATGTCTAAGTAACTTATTTAAGTGATTAACGTTGCAAGATCACAGGATAATATAAGTGCGAGATACACCATTGCAAATGTGATACACTAATACATTGAAATCCAGTGTAACTGCCCGAATGTAAGCATGGAAACGTACATGCATTGTGCTGGATATGAGTTTGTGGGATGAAGTTCCATGCCTGTTTCACATTGTCATCAAAACAGGGATGGTTAATGCTGTTTTTGGGAGACACTGGAGTTGTTCGATGATGTCCCGTGTGCATCGAATTGGAGCCAGACCTGGTGATCAAACAGGTCAAGGCAACATGTTGACATACTGTAGAGTATACACCCATGCTTCCATCTTTGCTACCCTCCCTGTTTACCTCTACCCTGTTGCTTCATAACCTGGGTTGTGAGTAACTGAATCCACTTTCTCTTCTTCCCCTTCTTTCCCCTCTCTCCTCCCTGATGAAGGAACAAAGTTCCAAAAGCTAGGATACGTAAATTTTCTGTTATGTTTTGTGTATCTATTGGATGTACTGGCCAGCCCCTCTATCTCTTTGTTAGTATTTGTTTCACGTCTTTATATGAGATTTTCCATCATCACAATAATGTTAGTTTATAATTTATGGACAGCCTAATCCATTATTTCCTGTCAAGGTTTGAAACTTTAGTAAATCATAATTTTTGTCTTGGTAAAATAAAGGTGATTAGATGTTTCCCTCATGCACATGTAAGAGACTGTCAGTTCACATCTACGTTTATAATCTGCAATCCACCAGGAGGTGCATGGTACAGGGTAAGTCCCACTGTACCAGTTATCAGGGTTTCTTGCTGTTTCATTCATGTATGGAGCGTGGAAGAATGATTGTCTGAATTTGTCTGAATGCCTCTGTGTGAGCAGTAATCATTCTAATCTTATCTTCACGACCTCTGTGAGAGCAATATGTGGGGGGTTGTAGTATATCCCTAGAGTAATCATCTAAAGACAGTTCTTGAAACTTTGCTAATACACTTTCTTGGGATAGTTTACAACTGTCTTCAACAGTCTGCCATTTCAGTTCCTTCAGTATCTCTGTGACACTCTCCCATGGATTAAGCAAACCTGTGACCATGCTGCCTTTCTTTGTATACATTCAATGTCTCCTGCTAGTCTTATCTGGTACAAGTCCCACACACTTTAGCAATAGTCTAGGGGGGGGGTCACACAAATGACTTGTAAGCATCTCTTTAGTAGACTGATTGCACTTCCCCATTATTATACCAATAAACCAAAGTCTACAACCTGCTTTACCCACAACTGAACCTATGTGATCATGCCATTTCATATTCCTACAAAGTGTTACACACAGGTATTTGTGCGAGTTGGCAGATTCCGACAGTGACTCACCAATATTATAGTCACAGGATACTAAGTTTATACATTTCTAAACATTCAGAGCAAGTTGCCAATCACTGCACCATGTTGAAATCTCATCAACATCTGACTGAATATATATATGCAGCTTCTATGAAATAGCACTTCATTACAGATAACTGCATCATCTGCAAAAATCCTGATTTACAGCAAAGTCATTAATGGACAAGAACTGCAAGGGCCCCAACACACTTCCCTGGGGCACACCTGAAGTTACTTCTATATCTGATGATGACTCTCCGTCCAAGGTAACATGCTGTGTCCTTCCTATCAAAAAGTCCTCAATTCAGTCACGAATTTCACTTGATACACCATATGATCATACTTTTCACAGACAGTGTAGGTGTGGAACAGAATCAAATACTGTTAGGAAATCAAGAAACACTATCTACCTGTTGCCTTGATCCAACGCTTTCAGCAAGTTATGTGAGAAAAGTGAGAGTTGGATTTCATATCATCTATGTTTTTGAAAACCATGCTGGTTGATATTGAGAAGGTAGTTCCGTTGGAGATACCTCATTATGTTTGAGCTCAAAATATTTTCTAAGAATCTACAACAAATCGATGTCAAGGCTACTGGATGGTAGTTTTGTCACTCCTACAACCCTTCTTGCAGACAGGTGTGATCTGTAACTTTTTCCAAAAACTGGGTAAGGTTTTTTGGATAGATTACAGTGAGAAGAGAGGATAACTCAGCCACAAATTCAATATTGAATCTGACTGCGATTCCATCGGGGTCTGGAGCTTTGTTTAATGATTTCAACTGTTTCTCAACACAACTGACACTAATACCTATTTCGTTCATTTTTTCAGTGTACGAGGATTGAATTGGGGCAGTTCTGGGTTTTTATTTGCAAAGGAACATTTGAAAATCGAGTTCGACTGGACACTAACTTTTGTGCCACTAACAGCCCTTACATACGACCAGAATTTATTTGGATTTTGTGAAATGTTATTTGACAATATTCTGCTACAGTAGTCATTGAAGGCTTCATGCATTGCTCTCTTGACAGCCAAACATGTTTCATCCAGCGTCTCTCAATCTATAATCCTACACTTTGTTTTACACCTATTATGCAGTAATCTCTGTTCCTTTAGAAGTTTTCTTTACAGTGACTGTATACCACGGAGGTTCCATCCCATTATGAACTGTTCTATTAGGAACCTATCTACTCAGTGCATGGTCAACTGTTCTTTTCAAGTAGAGGAAAAGCACCTCTACATGCTCCTGACCTGCACTGAAAGTTTCAAGTTCCTCACTGAGATAAGATATTACTGATTTCTACTTAGTTAACTGAACGCATAATAAGAGGGAAACATTCCACGCAGGAAAATATATCTAAAAACAAAAATGATGTGACTTACCATACGAAAGCGCTGGCAGGTCGATAGACACACAAACAAACACAAACATACACACAAAATTCTAGCTTTCGCAACCAACGGTTGCTTCATCAGGAAAGAGGGAAAGACGAAAGGATGTGGGTTTTAAGGGAGAGGGTAAGGAATCATTCCAATCCCGGGAGCGGAAAGACTTACCTTGTTGTTGTTGTGGTCTTCAGTCCTGAGACTGGTTTGATGCAGCTCTCCATGCTACTCTATCCTGTGCAAGCTTTTTCATCTCCCAGTACCTACTGCAACCTACATCCTTCTGAATCTGCTTAGTGTATTCATCTCTTGGTCTTCCTCTACGATTTTTACCCTCCACGCTGCCCTCTAATACTAAATTGGTGATCCCTTGATGCCTCAGAACATGTCCTACCAACCGATCCCTTCTTCTGGTCAAGTTGTGCACACAAACTTCTCTTCTCCCCAATCCTATTCAATACTTCCTCATTAGTTATGTGATCTACCCATCTAATCTTCAGCATTCTTCTGTAGCACCACATTTCGAAAGCTTCTATTCTCTTCTTGTCCAAACTATTTATCGTCCATGTTTCACTT
Source organism: Schistocerca piceifrons (assembly GCF_021461385.2). Lineage (NCBI taxonomy): Eukaryota > Metazoa > Arthropoda > Insecta > Orthoptera > Acrididae > Schistocerca > Schistocerca piceifrons. The sequence goes on from NC_060149.1 coordinate 965,519,191, forward strand.
CCATACATGGCTACACTCCATACGAATACTTTCAGAAATGACTTCCTGACACTTAAATCAATACTGGATGTTACAAATTTCTCTTCTTCAGAAACGCTTTCCTTGCCATTGCCAGCCTACATTTTATATCCTCTCTACTTCGACCATCATCAGTTACTTTGCTCCCCAAATAGCAAAACTCCTTTACTACTTTAAATGCCTCATTTCCTAATCTAATTCCCTCAGCATCACCCGACTTAATTAGACTACATTCCATTATCCTTGTTTTGCTTTTGTTGATGTTCATCTTATATCCTCCTTTCAAGACACTGTCCATTCCATTCAACTGCTCTTCCAAGTCCTTTGCTGTCTCTGACAGAATTACAATGTCATCGGCGAACCTCAGAGATTTTATTTCTTCTCCATGAATTTTAATACCTACTCCAAATTTTTCTTTTGTTTCCTTTACTGCTTGCTCAATATACAGATTGAATAACATCGGGGACAGGCTACAACCCTGTCTTACTCCCTTCCCAACCACTGCTTCCCTTTCATGTCCCTCGACTCTTATAACTGCCATCTGGTTTCTGTACAAATTGTAAATAGCCTTTCGCTCCCTGTATTTTACCCCTGCCACCTTTAGAGTTTGAAAGAGAGTATTCCAATCAACATTGTCAAAAGCTTTCTCTAAGTCTACAAATGCTAGAAACGTAAGTTTGCCTTTCCTTAATCTTTCTTCTAAGATAAGTCTTGAGGTTAGTATTGCCTCACGTGTTTCAACATTTCTATGGAATCCAAACTGATCGTCCCTGAGGTCCGCTTCTACCGGTTTTTCCATTCGTCTATAAAGAATTCGCGTTAGTATTTTGCAGCTGTGACTTATTAAACTGATAGTTCGGTAATTTTCACACCTGTCAACACCTGCTTTCTTTGGGATTGGAATTATTATATTCTTCTTGAAGTCTGAGGGTATTTCGCCTGTTTCATACACCTTGCTCACCAGGTGGTAGAGTTTTGTCAGGACTGGCTCTCCCACGGCCGTCAGTAGTTCCAATGGAATATTGTCTACTCCGGGGGCCTTGTTTCGACTCAGGTCTTTCAGTGCTCTGTCAAACTCTTCACGCAGTATCATATCTCCCATTTCATCTTCATCTACATCCTCTTCCATTTCCATAATATTGTCCTCAAGTACACCGCCCTTGTATAGACCCTCTATATACTCCTTCCACCTTTCTGCTTTCCCTTCTTTGCTTAGAACTGGGTTTCCATCTGAGCTCTTGATATTCATACAAGTCGTTCTCTTATCTCCAAAGGTCTCTTTAATTTTCCTGTAGGCAGTATCTATCTTACCCCTAGTGAGATAGGCCTCTACATCCTTACATTTGTCCTCTAGCCATCCCTGCTTAGCCATTTTGCACTTCCTGTCGATCTCATTTTTGAGACTTTGTATTCCTTTTTGCCTGTTTCACTTACTGCATTTTTATATTTTCTCCTTTCATCAATTAAATTCAATATTTCTTCTGTTACCCAAGGATTTCTACTAGCCCTCGTCTTTTTACCTACTTGATCCTCTGCTGCCTTCACTACTTCATCCCTCAAAGCTACCCATTCTTCTTCTACTGTATTTATTTCCCCCATTCCTGTCAATTGCTCCCTTATGCTCTCCCTGAATCTCTGTACAACCTCTGGTTCTTTTAGTTTATCCAGGTCCCATCTCCTTAAATTCCCACCTTTTTGCAGTTTCTTCAGTTTTAATCTACAGGTCATAACCAATAGATTGTGGTCAGAGTCCACATCTGCCCCTGGAAATGTCTTACAATTTAAAACCTGGTTCCTAAATCTCTGTCTTACCATTATATAATCTATCTGATACCTTTTAGTATCTCCAGGGTTCTTCCATCTATACAACCTTCTTTCATGATTCTTAAACCAAGTGTTAGTTATGATTATGTTGTGCTCTGTGCAAAATTCGACCAGGCGGCTTCCTCTTTCATTTCTGTCCCCCAATCCATATTCACCTACTATGTTTCCTTCTCTCCCTTTTCCTACACTCGAATTCCAGTCACCCATGACTATTAAATTTTCGTCTCCCTTCACAATCTGAATAATTTCTTTTATTTCATCATACATTTCCTCAATTTCTTCATCAGCTGCAGAGCTAGTTGGCATGTAAACTTGTACTACTGTAGTAGGCGTGGGCTTCGTTTCTATCTTGGCCACAATAATGCGTTCACTATGCTGTTTGTAGTAGCTTACCCGCATTCCTATTTTCCTATTCATTATTAAACCTACTCCTGCATTACCCCTATTTGATTTTGTATTTATAACCCTGTAGTCACCTGACCATAAGTCTTGTTCCTCCTGCCACCGAACTTCACTAATTCCCACTATATCTAACTTCAACCTATCCATTTCCCTTTTTAAATTTTCTAACCTACCTGCCCGATTAAGGGATCTGACATTCCACGCTCCGATCCGTAGAACGCCAGTTTTCTTTCTCCTGATAACGACATCCTCTTGACTTACCTTAGGGGGGAAAAAGAACAGGTATACACTTGCACACACACCCATATCCAACCACACATACACAGACACAAGCAGACATTTGTAAAAGCAAAGAGATTCGGCAGAGATGTCAGTCGAGGCAGAAGTACAGCGGCAAAGATGTTGTTGAATGACAGGTGAGCTATGAGCAGCAGCAACTTGAAATTAGCAGAGGTTGAGGCCTGGCGGGTAACGAGAAGAGAGGATATACTGAAGGGCAAGTTCCCATCTCCGGAGTTCTGTCAGGTTCGTGTTAGTGGGAAGTATCCAGATAACCCAGAGGGTGTAACACTGTGCCAAGATGTGCTGGCCGTGCACCAAGGCATGTTTAGCCACAGGGTGATCCTCATTACCAACAAACACTGTCTGCCTGTGTCCATTCATGCGAATGGACAGTTTGTTGCTGGTCATTCCCACATAGAAAGCTTCACAGTGTAGGCAGGTCAGTTGGTAAATCACGTGGGTGCCTTCACACGTGGCTCTGCCTTTGATCATGTACACCTTCGGGTTACAGGACTGGAGTAGGTGGTGGTAGGAGGGTGCATGGGACAGGTTTTACACCGGGGGCTGTTACAAGGGTAGGAGCCAGAGGGTAGGGAAGGTGGTTTGGGGATTTCATAGGGAACTAAGAGGTTACGAAGGTTAGGTGGACGGCGGAAAGACACTCTTGGTGGAGTGGGGAGGATTTCATGAAGGATGGATCTCATTTCAGGGCAGGATTTGAGGAAGTCATATCCCTGCTGGAGAGCCACATTCAGAGTCTGATCCAGTCCTGGAAAGTATCCTGTTACAAGTGGGGCACTTTTGTGGTTCTTCTGTGGGAGGTTCTGGGTTTGAGGGGATGAGGAAGTGGCTCTGGTTATTTGCTTCTGTACCAGGTCGGGAGGGTATTGCGGGATGCGAAACCTGTTTTCAGGTTGTTGGTGTAATGGTTCAGGGATTCCGGACTGGAGCAGATTCGTTTGCCACGAAGACCTCGGCTGTAGGGAAGGGACCGTTTGATGTGGAATGGGTGGCAGCTGTCATAATGGAGGTACTGTTGCTTGTTGGTGGGTTTGATGTGGACGGACGTGTGAAGCTGGCCATTGGACAGATGGAGGTCAACATCAAGGAAAGTGGCATGGGATTTGGAGTAGGACCAGGTGAATCTGATGGAACCAAAGGAGTTGAGGTTGGAGAGGAAATTCTGTAGTTCTTCACTGAGAGTCCAGATCATGAAGATATCATCAATAAATCTGTACCAAACTTTGGGTTGGCAGGCCTGGGTAACCAAGAAGGCTTCCTCTAAGCGACCCATGAACAGGTTAGCGTACAAGGGGGCCATCCTGGTACCCATGGCTGTTCCCTTTAATTGTTAGTATGTCTGGCCTTCAAAAGTGAAGAAGTTGTGAGTCAGGATGAAGCTGGCTAAGGTAATGAGGAAAGAGGTTTTAGGTAGGGCGGCAGGTGATCGGCGTGAAATGAAGTGCTCCATCGCATTGCGGCCCTGGACGTGCGGGATATTTGTGTATAAGGAAGTGGCATCAATGGTTACAAGGATGGTTTCCAGGGGTAACAGATTGGGTAAGGATTCCAGGCGTTCGAGAAAGTGGTTGGTGTCTTTGATGAAGGATGGGAGACTGCATGTAATGGGTTGAAGGTGTTGATCTACGTATGCAGAGATATGTTCTGTGGGGGCTTGGTAACCAGCTACAATGGGGTGGCTGGGATGATCCTTGTAACCATTGATGCCACTTCCTTATACACAAATATTCCGCACGTCCAGGGCCTCGCTGCGATGGAGCACTTCCTTTCACGCCCATCACCTGCCGCCCTACCTAAAACCTCTTTCCTCATTACCTTAGCGAGCTTCAACCTGACTCACAACTTCTTCACTTTTGAAGGCCAGACACACCAACAATTAAAGGGAACAGCCATGGGTACCAGGATGGCCCCCTTGTACGCTAACCTATTCATGGGTCGCTTAGAGGAAGCCTTCTTGGTTACCCAGGCCTGCCAACCCCAAGTTTGGTACAGATTTATTGATGACATCTTCATGATCTGGACTCTCAGTGAAGAACTACAGAATTTCCTCTCCAACCTCAACTCCTTTGGTTTCATCAGATTCACCTGGTCCTACTCCAAATCCCATGCCACTTTCCTTGACATTGACCTCCATCTGTCCAATGGCCAGCTTCACACGTCCGTCCACATCAAACCCACCAACAAGCAACAGTACCTCCATTATGACAGCTGCCACCCATTCCACATCAAACGGTCCCTTCCCTACAGCCTAGGTCTTCGTGGCAAATGAATCTGCTCCAGTCCTGAATCCCTGAACCATTACACCAACAACCTGAAAACAGCTTTCGCATCCCGCAACTACCCTCCCGACCTGGTACAGAAGCAAATAACCAGAGCCACTTCCTCATCCCCTCAAACCCAGAACCTCCCACAGAAGAACCACAAAAGTGCCCCACTTGTAACAGGATACTTTCTGGGACTGGATCAGACTCTGAATGTGGCTCTCCAGCAGGGATACGACTTCCTCAAATCCCGCCCTGAAATGAGATCCATCCTTCATGAAATCCTCCCCACTCCACCAAGCGTGTCTTTCCGCCGTCCACCTAACCTTCGTAACCTCTTAGTTCATCCCTATGAAATCCCCAAACCACCTTCCCTACCCTCTGGCTCCTACCCTTGTAACCGCCCCCGGTGTAAAACCTGTCCCATGCACCCTCCCACAACCACCTCCTCCAGTCCTGTACCCCGGAAGGTGTACACGATCAAAGGCAGAGCCACGTGTGAAAGCACCCATGTGATTTACCAACGAAACTGTCCATTCGCATGAATGGACACAGGTTGGTTGGTTTAAGGATGAAAGGGACCAAACTGCAGAGGTCATCGGTCCCTTTTTCCAAAATACTAAAAATACCCACAGAGATTAAAAAATGTTCAACAGAATAGGAGACAGACGACACAGAACAAAAGAAACGTAGACAAGGACCAGACAAAACAAAATAAAATCACACGGAGTGCGACGGTGGTCAGCCGACCATAGGAACAAAAAAAAGGAAAAGTCAACCACCGAAAACACATTAAAAACTGAGTTTAAAACCGTAGGCCAAAGGCCAAAATCAACAAATAAAACACACGCATTTATATTAAGCGATGAAATCCCCCTGCCTGAATAAAACGCAAAACTAAGTCCGCTATGGCAGAGTCGTCAGTTAAAAGCGCAGGGAGCCTATCAGGCAGCGCAAAAGTCTGCCTGAGCACAGTTAAAAGGGTGCACTCCAACAGAATATGGACCACCGTCAAGGACGCCCCACAACGACAAAGAGGTGGATCCTCACGACACAGTAAATAACTGTGCGTCAGTCGGGTGTGGCCAATGCGGAGCCGACAAACGACGACTGAGTCCCTGTGGGTGGCTCGCAGGGATGACCGCCAAACAGTCGTTGTCTCCTTGATACGACGGAGTTTGTTTGGCACGGGCAGGTTGCGCCATTCACTGTCCCAGAAATCGAAAACTTTGCGGCGTAATAGTGCCCGCAAATCAGTCGCCGGGAGGCCAATCTCCAGAGGTGGTTTACTGGTGGCCTCTTTCGCCAGGCGGTCAACATTCTCATTGCCGGGGATCCCAACATGGCCTGGGGTCCACACAAAGACCACAGAGCGGCCGCTACGTGCAAGAGTATGCAGGGACTCATGGACAGCCATCACCAGACGAAAACGAGGGAAATACTGGTCGAGAGCTCGTAAACTGCTCAGGGAATTGCTACAGATAACGAAGGACTCACCTGAGCAGGAGCGGATATACTCTAGGGCACAAAAGATGGCGACCAGCTCAGCTGTGTAAACGCTGCAGCCATCCAGCAAGGAACGTTGTTCAGAATGGTCCCCTAGAGTAAGCGCATATCCGACACAACCAGCAACCATCGAACCATCAGTGTATACAACGCCAGAGCCCTGATACGTGGCCAAGATGGAATAAAAACGGCTGCGGAAGGCCTCTGGAGGGACGGAGTCCTTTGGGCCCTGTGCCAAGTCGAGCCGAAGGCAAGGGCGAGGAACACACCATGGGGGTGTCCGCAAAGTGGCCCAGAAAGGAGGTGGAACTGTAAAAACCCTAAGCCCGGAGAGAAGCTCTTTGACGCGGACCGCGATCGTACAACCTGACCGGGGCCGATGTTCAGGAAGATTGACAACCGACTGCGGGAACAGGAGACGATAGTTTGGATGCCCGGGCAAGCTAAAAACATGGGCAGCATAAGAGGCCAGTAAATGTTGGCGCCTCAATCGCAGTGGAGGGACACCTGCCTGCACAAGTATGCTGTCCACAGGGCTGGTGCGGAATGCTCCTGTCGCCTGTCGAACCCCACAGTGGTGAACGGGGTCCAGCAGTTGCAACGCTGAGGGCGACGCTGAGCCATACGCCACACTCCCATAATCAAGCCGGGACAGCACAAGGGCTTTGTAGAGCTGCAGCAGCGTATTACGATCGGCACCCCAAGTTGTGTTGCTGAGGCAGCGAAGGGCATTCAGATGCTGCCAGCACTGACGCTTGAGCTGAAGAATATGTGAAAGCCAAGTAAGCCGGGCATCAAACAGCAATCCCAGAAAATGGTAAGTGTCAACAACCCTGAGCATGGCATCCTGAAGATAGAGCTCAGGGTGGGGATGGACAGTTCGACACCAACAAAAGTGCATAAAACAAGTCTTCGTAGGAGAAAATTAAAACCCATGAGCTAGGACCCATGCCTGCGCCTTGCGTATGGCTCCCTGCAACCTACGTTCTGCAACACTAATGGTGGAGGAGCTGAACAACATGCAGAAATCATCAGCATATAACGTGGGTGAGACAGACGACCCTACTGCTGCTGCAAGGCCATTAATGGCCACAAGGAAAAGGGGCACGCTCAATACTGAGCCCTGTGGAACGCCGTTCTCCTGGATATGAAGTGAACTATGGGATGTGCCAATTAAAACGCGGAATGTCCGAACAGATAATAAATTCTGAATAAAAATGGGGAGAGAGCCCCGGAGACCCCACCCGTGCAACGTGGCGAGTATATAGTGCCGCCACGTCGTGTCATATGTTCTGGAGACAAGGTGTTGGCGCCTGGAAAAAGCAGTGCGGATTGCAGACTCAAGAAAGACCAAAGTATCGGCGGTGGAACGGCCCTGACGGAAGCCGCTCTGGCACTGAGCCAGAAGACCCGAGACTCGAGCAGCCAACACAGCCGTCGACTCACCATACGTTCCAGTAGCTTGCACAGAGTATTTGTCAAGCTGATGGGCCGATAGCTATCCACAGTAAGCGGGTCCTTACCAGGCTTCAGCACCGGAATGATGGTACTTTCTCGCCACTGCGACGGAAAGACACCATCGCTCCATATGCGGTTGAAGATGACAAGAACACATCGCTGACAGTCCGGGGACAGGTGTTTGAGCATCTGATTGTTGACGCCATCTGGCCCAGAGGCTGTATCGGGGCACTGTGCCAGGGCACTTTGGAGTTCCCACAAACTAAATGGGGCGTTATACGTCTCAGGGTGGCGAGAAGCAAAAGAAAGCCGTTTGCCTTCCTCCCGGCGTTTAAGCGCGCGAAACGCAGGCGGGTAATTCCCCGACGCAGAGGCCCGAACATAGTGCTGTGCGAAATGCTCGGCGAATGCATCAGCATCGGTGGATACCGCCCCGTTGATGGTAAGCCCTGGGACACCTGTAGAGTGCTGCACTCCAAAGGTGCGCCGAATCTTCATCCACACCTGGGAGGGTGAAGTACGGGAACCAATGGTGGAAACTTACCTCTCCCAGCACTCCTGTTTCCGCCTCTTGATGAGCCGCCGTGCCTGAGCACGGAGACGTTTGAAGAAAATGAGGTTCTCCAAAGACGGGTGCCGCTTATGTCGCTGAAGAGCCCGCCGACGTTCTTTAATGGCTTCAGCGACCTCCGGAGAACACCAAGGCACTGCCTTTCGCCGGGAGCACCCTAACAAACGAGGAATGGTACGTTCCGCAGAGGAAACAATCGCTGCAGTCAGTGTCTCAACCGCCACATCGATGGTACCGTGGGGGAGAGATGCAACAGTGGCAGCAGAGAATGTTTCCCAGTTTGCCTTGCTAAATGCCCATCTAGGCAGGCGTTCGTGGGATCGACACTGGGGTAGTGAAAGGAACATGGGAAAATGGTCACTACCACACAAGTCGTCATGGACTCTCCAGTGGACCAATGGTACAAGCCCTGGGCCGCCCAACGACAGATCTATGGCCTAGAACGTGCCATGCGCCACACTGAAATGCGTGGCAGCACCGGTGTTTAAGAGGCAGAGGTCGAGTTGGGAGATGAGATTCTCGACATCTCTGCCTCGGCCAGTAATCTTCGATCCACCCCACAGGGGATTGTGGGCGTTAAAATCCCCAAGGAGAAGAAAAGACGTGGGAAGTTGGGCGACAAGTGCAGCCAATTCGGTCAGGGAGACTGTACCACCTGGAGGGAGATAGACACTGCAGACGGTTATGTCCTGGGTAGTCCTTATGCGGACAGCCACAGCTTCCAAAGATGTTTGAAGGGGCACAGGAGCACTATATACAGAGGTAAGGACATACACGCAGGCTCCACCTGACACACTATTGTAAGTGCTACGGTTGCAGTAATAACCCCTGTATCCACAGAGGACAGGGGTCCGCATTGCCGGGAACCAGGTTTCCTGGAGAGCAATGCATAAAGCAGGTGTCATGCTTACAAGCTGACGTAGCTCAGGTAGATGGCTAAAATAACCACCACAATTCCACTGGAGGATTGTACAAAGTGTGTCCTGTAGAGGCATTCAGGCACCGATAATGCAAATTACTGGGCAGGGTCACATGCTGCCACCGACTGAGTGATGGACGTCGCTACGGCCATCGTTTCTGAAGAGACGGCGAGACCCATGGTCATCAGGGGACGCAAAGAGCTCGATCTCATCCTCAGAGGCTGAGCTGACAGGAAGCGTTGGTGCGGGAACCACTGGGTCCTTATCCTTCTTGGAGAGCTTCCTCTTCTCTCTCTTGTCTTTGGGAGGAGGGTTGGCATGCTGGGAGGGCTTTCCTGACGCATTATCAGGAACAGAGGAAGAGCGTGAAGCCCTTCGACCAGCAGCTGGTGGCTTCTTCAGCCACTGGCTAGTGTCTTGTGAGACACTGGGGAAGTCCTTGGAAGGGACTCCCCCAAGGGATCCCTTCCGAACAAGTGAGGCCGGAGGAGGCTGTTGCGTCTCCGGCTGAGCAGCCGGAGAGAGCTGTCGCTTCCCCGGCTGAGGAGCCGGAGAGGGCTGTCGCCACTCCGGCTGAGAGGTGGGGACCGACGTCCCCGGTTGCTTGGGGCGCACTGCTCCCAAACTGGGTGTTTTGGGAGCAGTGGAAGAGAGAGTGGCCCCCACCGGTGGTGGAGCAGGCGAAACGTGACTGTTCGGTGGGCCAACTGTGAAAGGAGTCTTTGCAGGAACTGGTGGCTGCAGTGTTACAGCAGCATAACTCTTCAACATAGGTGTGGGGTTGAGCCATTCTAATTTCTTCCTCGCCTCTTGGTAAGTTAAACGGTCCAGGGTCTTAATTTCTTGTATCTTCCGCTCTCGTTGGTAGGTTGCACAGTCTGGCGAGCAGGGAGAATGATGCTCCCCACAGTTAACGCAGGTGGGAGGTGGAGCACACGGAGCATTTGGATGCGAAGGTCGTCCACAATCACGACACGTGGGGCTGGCAGTGCATCTGGAGGACACGTGTCCGAATTTCCAGCACTGGAAGCATCGCATAGGGGGCGGGACATAGGGCTTGAAATCGCACTGGTAGATCATGACCTTGACCTTCTCAGGCAAGCAGTCGCCCTCGAAGGCCAGGATGAAAGCACCGGTAGCGATCCTATTATCCTTGGGTCCCCTAAAGACACGACGAACGAAGTGTGCACCTCGTCGTGCCAGGTTCTCCCGTAGCTCGTCATCAGACGGTAGCAGAAGATCTTTATGAAAGATAATCCCCTGGACCAAATTTAGTGACTTATGGGGAGTGACGTTAACAGGTATGTCACCAAGCTTCTCACAGGCGAGCAACGCCCTTGACTGTGCAGAGGAAGGTGCTTGTATCAAAATGGCCCCGCTCTGCATTTTGGAAAGAGAGGCCACTTCCCCGAACTTATCTTCAAGATGGGTCACAAAGAACAGAGGCTTAGTCCCCAAAAATGAATCCCCATCAGTTCTGCTGCACACAAGATATCGCGGTGAATATGGCTCCTGTCTGTCCGCAGCCCTGCGTCCCTCCCAGGGTGTGGCTAGGGAAGGGAACGATTTGGGGTTATATGCCACAGCGTTAAAGTCTATTTTACCGCGCTTAGAGACGTTGGTGGTCGTGCGACCACCGGATTGAGATTGTACCCGCTTCATTGCGGGGTATCCGCCCCGATGCCACCCACTCCGACCAGGGGCTCTCCCCACGGGTGCCATCCAGCCACAGCAAAGGCCACCTAGCAGGATGGCCGTTGCCGGGAGTCCTGATGCCCCGGAGAGACGGGCATCTACTCCTTGGCTTACGTGGGGAGGCGGCAGCGCAGGCATCGGCAGTAAGATCCCTGTGTTGTCAGGGGGCTACAACCTAGAGGGTACATGACGACCCCACCACAACGGGCTGGCTACCGTGCTGGATTTTGGGTGCCATGGGTAGTCCATAGTGATCGTGGGTGCAGATTATGATGCACTAAGGGCGTAACTTACACAATCCATCAGGTGTGTATGCCCAAAATGAGGGATGGAGGGTGCAGTTACGACACCCAGACGATAAAGAGTGCCAAGGTCTTAGGGCACAGAGGACTGATGGTGCACCATGGAAGGGGTCCTTCCCCAAAAGGCCTTACTTCTGTTGAATTTGGAAAAATGGAGGTCAAACCCTAATGGGGACCATCACATTAAAGGCTGAAACAGTTGAGACTCCTTTTAGTCGCCTCTTACGACAGGCAGGAATACTGCGGGCCTATTCTAACCCCTGAACCCGCATGGGGGAAATGGACACAGGCAGACAGTCATTGTTGGTAATGAGGATCACCCTGTGGCTAAACATGCCTTGGTGCACGGCCAGCACATCTTGGCACAGTGTTACACCGTCCGGGTTATCTGGATACTTCCCACTAACACCAACCTGTCAGAACTCCGGAGATGGGAACTTGCCCTTCAGTATATCCTCTCTTCTCGTTATCCGCCAGGCCTCAACCTCCGCTAATTTCAAGTTGCCGCCACTCGTACCTCACCTGTCTTTCAACATCATTTTTGCCTCTGTACTTCTGCCTCGACTGACATCTCTGCCGAATCTCTTTGCCTTTACAAATGTGCTTGTGCCTGTGTATGTGTGGTTGGATATGGGTGTGTGTGCAAGTGTATACCTGTTCTTTTTTCCCCCTAAGGTAAGTCTTTCCGCTCCCGGGATTGGAATGACTCCTTACCCTCTCCCTTAAAACCCACATCCTTTCGTCTTTCCCTCTCCTTCCCTCTTTCCTGATGAGGCAACAGTTTGTTGCGAAAGCTTGAATTTCGTGTGTATGTTTGTGTGTCTGTTGACCTGCCAGCACTTTCATATACACACACACACACACACACACACACACACACACACACACACACACTCTCTCTCTCTCTCTCTCTCTCTCTCTCTCTCTCTCTCTCTATTCGAATTTTACGATTCCAACAGGATAAAAACATGCCGTGTGAACTTATATTTGAAGAAATTCTAGCAGAACTAGAGAACCATCATGAGAGTGACGATGAAGATGATATATAGAATTGGCGATTATTCCACCCGATGCAGATGTAATAACAGAGAAGAAGACACTGACGAAAATGTACTGTTGCACAAGATGACGCCGGTACTTTAGAGCTCACAACCAGCTGAGATGAAGTTAATGCTACAGTTGTACATCCAGAAGCCAAAAGAAGGAAAGCATTGGGAGGTGGAGGAGAAAGTGGTATGTTATCTACAAAAAAATATATATGTAAGTGGTATAAATGTCAACCAACGTACACAAACATTAGTGAACCAGGGAAGAGCAACAAACATTATGATGCGGAATGTCTAGCAAGTAACACAGTGCCCCAGGTGTTTGAGGATTTTTTTTTTTTTTTCTGAGAAACTAATGGATACTATTATTGAACAAAGCGAAATTTATGCTTGCCAACATAACAGAATAAATTTTCTGCTAACCGAAGAAGAACTAAAATTATTTATTGGCGTACTACTTCTGAGTGGTTATCATAAGCTTCCCCACAAGAATAAGTACTGGGAACAGGTTCCTGATGTCGGTGTTCCTTTAGTCTTCAACTCCGGGTCAAGAAATAGGTTTTGGGAAATAAAGAGATTCATTCATCTCAATGACAACTCCAAAATAGACAGAAACGACAAGATGTACAAACTGAGGTTATAATTTGAAATGCTGAAATAGGAATTTGGTAAATTTGGCGTATTTCATTCAGAACTCTCAACTGATGAAATAATGGTACATTATTATGGCAAACATTCAGCTAAAATGTTTCTGAGGGGAAAGCCTATCAAATTTGGATATAAAATTTGGTGTCTTACAAGTTCCAATGGCTTTCTTTATAATTTTTCACCATACTGTGGCAAGACTGACAACAAACAGGAGCCTTTAGGTGCAAGGGTAATAAATGAACTAACCAGCATGATTCCAGAATCAGAGTATCCGAATTATAAGCTTTTCTTTGACGACTTTTTCACCAGTGTTGACACACTGATCACACTCGGAAAGAGTAAAATGAAAGCTGCAGGAACAATAACAGAGATCCGAACTAATGCATGTCCTTTGATTGACTCAAAAAGAATGGCAAAAGGAAGGAACGAGGATTCTACGACTACATATTTGACAAAAAGAATGAAGTTCTGGTTGTGAAATGGAGTGACAACAAACCAGTATGTGTAGTGACAAATAACAGTACTATTATTCCTCGAGTTCTACTAAAAGATACTCACGGGCAAAGAAAAAGGAAATATCTGTTACACTGCCACATATCATTGAAGAATACAATGCCCATATGGGTGGCATATATCTACTGGACAAGCAGATATCACTTTATAGGACGAGGATAAGGTCAAAGAAATGGTGGTGGCCATTATTCACACAGATGATATATATCTGCGTAGTAAACACATGGCGTGCATACCAAATTGCTAACTCTAATGAGAAGCTCTTACTTTTGGATGTCCGACAGAGAATAGTGATGATTTTTCTATCAAAGAAAAAAGGATCAGTACCAAAACAAAGAGGACCACAAGGAAGCAAATTGATGGGAGGACGGGTGAGCACAGATGTACGACTAGATCCAGGAAATCATTTCTTTGTGCCAAGTAAAACACAGAAGAGATGTGCTTACTGCAAGGAAAAAACAACAAAAATTTGTGATAGGTGCAATGTTGGTGTACATGACAAGTGTTTTGCTTCATTTCATACTGAATATACATTCCATAATATTAAAATATTCTTTATTTAATGTTTGTGTTGCTTCTTACAATATTATGCATGGAGAATAAGATTGTGAATTTGGATAGCGCATTTGGCCAATGTCCCAAAAATGGGACGTCTGTAGTTTTTGTTCTAATAAACTGAAACTTTTCAAAACAACTTTTTATTCAATTTATCACTCAATGTAACATATTTATGTATAAAAGTTTGCAAAAAAAAGATCCAATAGAGTTCTGGCCGGTAGAGCGTTAAGGGAAAACCAGATGTAACACAAAATGTCTGGCAGAAAATCTGCTACATGAACTACATCACAAACCCCGACTGCTCACAGATTATGCAAAGGACAATGGTAACTTCTGAAAATTCTCAAAAATACACATTTATTTGCATTGATATACAATGAAATTTAGGGGTGATGTATACTTTGGCTGAGCTGTGAACCACAAAGCATTGATTTGCTACGTAAATTACGTATACAAAACACTGGTAGCACTAATTTACAAAGTATAGTTTTGCAGGCATCTCAAAATTCTGAAACTAAACTATTTCTCACATAATTGGACAACAAAATAAGAGACAGACTATTTTGAATGAGGATGATAGGCATACTGTTCTAAAAAATTTTGAAAGAGCACAATTTAGTTTAAGCCTACAATTGACGCTAATAGTACTAGTTTATCACGGGATTCCCAAATGTTTGAAATTTCACAACATATCAGAATTCAAACAAGTATCGATACAATCAATGAAAAATTACGCAGAAGTGACATGAACAGCAAAATATACTAATATAGAACTCCAAATAGACACATTATCTAGTACAAGCAGTCCCCACATAAGGGAAAATTCCTAAGTCAGCTTTATTTAAATGGGTAAATAAAATAAATAACAAAACTGGAAATTGTCCCTCCTCTTGCAATGGATTGCTACTGGACAACTGCTTTTGTACATTAAATGGAGAGTACAGTACACATCTAATTAACACCAATGGATTTCTTTTCACAGAATAACAATCTTTGGATACTGTACTGCATAGTGTGGGAATTCTGAGACATTCTGGGTTGCTGCAGAGTGATTCATTTTCTAAAATAGACAGTGTAGTGGTGTACACTGTTAACACACTAGGCATATTACATGGGCCACTTGTTCACTCCTTTTGTACACACATCAGTTAGACTGAGGTAGCAATGGAGTTTAAAAGAAGACATTCATACATGGCACTGAATTTAAGATAGAAGTGAATTTAAAGCAGTATTTGGAATCTCTTCATGCAATAAACCAATAGTCTGCTGCTGATTTAATGATTTCTGAGACACACTCTTGACGACTGAAGTCAATAATGACAGCCACTACTGAAGGAAACTAGCTTCACCTCTGGATAATGATGACTGAAGAGGACAGCTCCCCACTGTCTCTACCAACAAAATGAATGCAATCTTTGAATCAGATCAGAACTAGTTTGTTGAGTTCCTGCATGGCAATCTTCAGATCAGAAAAATAGTTGTTAGATACAACACCTTTTAACACTTGAGTAAAAAAACTTGCTGCTAAATCCTGATATTAAACAGTTGAAAAATTTGATTCTCAGTGGTCAAAAGCAGCATACAATAACTAATGACAGAAAACAACTGTACCAATCTTAGAAACAAACATGTGATAGACCTTCTCAGAACACACCCACATGGCAAAAGTGAAAAAGAGGACACAAAAATTATTAATGTCATTGGATGAAAACGATACTTTTCAACTTAAGATAATATAGTTACTAGAAATATTTTTAGTTAAGCAACTAGTTTCAGCTCGAAAAGCCATTTTTTGGTTTACACACATAGCGACGTCTCTCAGAAATAAAAAGGCAGCAAACTCACACTATGTGCTACTGTTCATCATGGCTTACAAATTACAGTAGAAATGCTACTGTTTGTTGTACTTTAAAAACATTTAAAATGGCTTTTTGGGCCAGAACTAACTGTACAGGGTGATTCAAAAAGAATATAACTTTAAAAATGTGTATTTAATGAAAGAAACATAATATAACCTTCTGTTATACATCATTACAAAGAGTATTTAAAAAGGTTTTTTTTCACTCAAAAACGAGTTCAGAGATGTTCAATATGGCCCCCTCCAGACACTCGAGCAATATCAACCCGATACTCCAACTCATTCCACACTCTCTGTAGCATATCAGGCGTAACAGTTTGGATAGCTGCTGTTATTTCTCGTTTCAAATCATCAATGGTGGCTGGGAGAGGTGGCCGAAACACCATATCCTTAACATACCCCCCCCCCCCAAAAAATCGCAGGGGGTAAGATCAGCGCTTCTTGGAGGCCAGTGATAAAGTGCTCTGTCACGGGCTGCCTGGCGGCCGATCCATCGCCTCGGGTAGTTGACGTTCAGGTAGTTACGGACAGATAAGTGCCAATGTGGTGGCGCTCCATCCTGCTGAAATACGAATTATTGTGCTTCTTGTTCGAGCTGAGGGAACAGCCAATTCTCTAACATCTCCACATACTGTAGTCCAGTTACAGTAGCACCTTCGAAGAAAAAGGGACCAAAATCTTTATTGGCTGAAATGGCACAGAAAACGTTCACCTTAGGCGAGTCACGTTCATACTGAGTTGTTTCCCGCGGATTCTCAGTGCCCCATATACAGACATTGTGACGGTTGACTTTCCCGTTAGTGTGGAAAGTTGCTTCATCACTAAACACAATCTTTGAAACGAAAGATTCATCTGTTTCCATTTGAGCAAGGATAAAATCACAGAAATCGATTCTTTTAATCTTATCAGCTGCAGACAGTGCTTGAACCAATTTCAGACGATAAGGTTTCATAACTAACCTTTTTCGTAGGACTCTCCATACAGTTGAATGTGGAATTTGCAGCTCTCTGCTAGCTCTGTGAGTCTATTTTCCTGGGCTGCGAACAAATGCTTGCTGGATGCGTGCTACATTTTCATCACTCATTCTCGGCCGTCCAGAACTTTTCCCTTTGTACAAACACCCATTCTCTGTAAACTGTTTATACCAACGTTTAATACACCACCTATCAGGAGGTTTAACACCATACTTCGTTCGAAATGCACGCTGAACAACTGTCGTCGATTCACTTCTGCTGTACTCAATAACACAAAAAGCTTTCTGTTGAGCGGTCGCCATCTTAGCATCAACTGATGCTGACGCCTAGTCAACAGCGCCTCAAGCGAACAAATGTACAATTAAATGAAACTTTATAGCTCCCTTAATTCGCCGACAGATAGTGCTTAGCTCTGCCTTTTGTCGTTGCAGAGTTTTAAATTCCTAAAGTTGTGGTATTCTTTTTGAATCACCCTGTATAATTAAGGAGAGGTCTTATTAAAATACAACAGCTTAAATGGAAAAAATATCACCTTCATTCATTATGAAGGTTATCGTAATGTCAGAGACATTTTGAATGTATCACACATATGTAAATTTAATTACCTGAGCAGATCAGTATCCTTCATCACTCCAAGTAATGTTGTAAACAGGATATGCAGTCTTCAGAATTTCTACAGTCTTGCTGTGGTCTGCCTTCCCAAACCCCTGAAATGAAGCAGTCCTTGGCTATTTTAAAACTAAAGTACAATTAAACAGTGTGCTACATATCACAATAATAATTAAACACTAAAACGAGAACTCTTAACTACAACTACATCATAATTAAACAATGTGCTTGTACGTACACTAAAACTGCATCTAATACAGAGCACATGAAACCGTAAAGCAATCTGAAATTTTCTACACCACACATCACAACACAAAAGCAGCAGAAAAAGGGAGTGTGTAAAGACCTTCAGAACAGATGTGCAAGATGCAGCATCAGAATTAATTTTTCTATTGATGGGTCTGGCATTGTACACAACACTGAAACACAAGCAGCAGTAACCGTGCAAAAAAATTAAACACGTACCCACAATCTGCAACTGTATTAACTGTGTTAAATGAAACAGGTAGGTCACAAAATGTGTGAAACACAGTCTGAAAAGTATAAAATAGGTGCGAGGGGTACAGAGGAATCATTTGGTCTGCTCCAAGTGCAAGGAATTGTTGATTTGAGTAATTATGACAACTGTCCTGGCAACTGGAAAAAGTCTTGTAAAAACACCAGGCTCACCACAATTCATGTGCTGCCGTAACTATACCCAATCAAAAGATACAGAAGCTGATAATAATAATAATAATAATATTAATAATAATAATGTCATAAAATTATGGGACAGAAGATCCTCTCTCTCTCTCTCTCTCTCTCTCTCTCTCTCTCTCTCTCTCTCGCTACATATACAACTCTCTCTCGCTAAATATACAAGTGGAAGCAAGGATTGTGGCCTCAAAAGTAATCTGAAAGGTGTAAGAAAAAATCCTGAATCAGATTGAACAGCACAGTTGGTATCAGCATTGTCCACGGAAGGCAAGGTTTCAGGATGTAGTCCTGGCCCGGCACATAGTTTTAATTTGTCAGGAAGTTTCATAATCATGGCTGCTACCCAGAACAACAGTAGCCATTTCAACCATAACACTTGTCCACAACACCACACCCAAATTATTGTACACGGTTGTAAGAAGCATGATGATGATTTACAGGTATTAACATCTGGTGACATTTACTTCTGACCATCTAACAAGGTATTCTATAATTTGTGCCATGTAACCAAAGCAGAAACTGCTTTCCCATGGAGGAGCTTGGCGTATAACATTCTTAAAAGCTTTAAAAATACTTGAATTATAGGGCACACAACGTATGAACAGAAACTTCACTGTTCTTAAAATATTTTTTGTTAACTGTGGTCTGCAGCTTATACGAATTGTAGAAATGACATCATGTAACACTTTAAGCTGTTGATAATTTTTTTTTACGATGCAACCAGTTTTGGTCAAAGACCATTTTCGAGCACCTGTTGTTCCCACAGCATAGAAACAGGAAAAATTCAGGCAAAAAGGATATTTCAAAATTGTAGTAACAATACATACAATGCTTGTGGATATTTAATTTATATTTCTGACATTGTATTCTTTTGATATATATAGTTTTTGCTGGTAATCAAATTCTGTAAGTGTTGCTTGTATTGTTACTATAATTTTCAAACATTCTTTTCATCCCAAATTTTCCCGTATCCGCGCTGTATATACAACAGGTGCCTGAAAATGGTCTTCAACTGAAACCATTATGGTCTTCAACTGAAACCAGTCACACAGTAAAAAATTAAGTTGAATAACAGCTCAAGATGACACATACTGTCATTTCTACAACTCACTGCTTTTGGTACTACCTGTGAGTAGCTGTACACTTTGATGACCTTGGCACTGGGGTCGTGCTGTATTCTGCCACCACCAGTGCACTCTGTATCAACGCCGAGGCCATTCACCCTGTCCATCGTCTCATCGTAGACGTCCGAATGGAAGCCAACTCACTTGTATCCTCGCACCTAGTAACAGGAACCATAGTCAAACTTTGAACAAAATGTATCAAGAGTACTAAGCAAGAAGAAAACACAAAAGTAGCAACGTGAGTGGAAATTGTGGCATCAAAAATAATCTGAAAACATAACTTAAAGGAGCTGTTGTTATATCCACTATCTATAGGAAACACACACAGGAGCTTCTGTTTCTTTCCCCCCCCCCCCCCCCCCCCCCATACCTACTGCAAATGCAAATGAAAGCTTTTGTATATTCAGACATGTGTTCTCTCGGAAAACACTGAACATAACGTAAATCATCTAGCTGACAAGGTAGTTGGCAACATCAGCACATGGCTTTTGGAGAACGGATTAATACTTCACTGCCAACAACTGAACTCTTGTAAAATAGAAATAGTCTTGTCCTGAGCTGGTCGAACAGACATTTTAAATTCTTAAGACTGAAGATAGATGAAAAGCTCTCTCAGAAGTATCATGTTCAACACCTTAAGCAGAAAATGAACACTTCTGTCTTCACTATACACTATGTCTTGGACACAAACACAAAAGCTTGTTTACTTTTGCTCTGTTATCTCATATGGTGTTATAGTTTGGGCCAATTCTGTGCACTTGGCAAGAATATTCTCATCCCTGAAAAATGCAGTCAGCAAGCTCTGCAGTGCCAGCTTGTGAACATTCAGGGTTGCCGCAAGTTCCCCCAAGTGACGTTCCCCGATTTCCAGCAAGTTTTAGCATTTTTCCCTGACAAATTTCGAGATCTCAACGGCAAGTAAAGACAAGTTCACAAAAAAAAAAAAAAAAAAAAAAAAAAAAATGTAAGGACTTCTGTATTTCTTCCCCTCATGAGCAAAAATCTTAAGTACTAATTTCAGCATCTTTTGTAATGAACAGTTTTTAGATGGAGAAAGAAAGACAATGGTATATAATATTCCATTAAGACCACTGATGTTATTTTATTTCAATAAAACTAAACATATTTGGTGACACAAATACGCATTTCCTTGGAGTCACAAGACAGATTTAAAATACCTACACTGATTTCAGAAATAACCTCAGAAAAAAGTAGGCCTATTGAAAGAAGTATATAAGGCAGGCCAAAATATACAGGTACATAGCATACAAACCGCCTGTGACTGCCACAAGTTGTTCTTCCTATCGCTCATACTTTCTAATATACAGGGTGTACATTACATCTGGGAACACTTTCAATTATTTGTTGCACAAGAACCAAACATAGCACAGATATCACACATATGTCATTTTGAAGAGAAACCCTGAAAGTTCTTTTTCATGTATACCACCACAGCATACTTTGGTGATTTGCCAATAGCACCAGTCATAAATATGGCAAGTTCAGGTGCGGAGCGAACTTTCTGTGTGTTGGAGTTCAACAAAAAAAGTGTGTGCTACAGCTGTTCAATGGATGTTTAGAACAAAGTACGGTAAGAAACCACCAACAAGGAAGGCACAACAAATTTATTATGATGGGTTGCTTGTGCCCAGCACAGAGAAGCAGACATCCCAGTGTGAGTGAAGTGAATTTGGATTGCATACGAGAGACATTCATTAAGGAGTCCAAAGAAATTGGTGCGTCGTGCATCCCATGAACTCGAAATGGCTCCACTGACTGTGGCAAGTCATGCGACAGAAGTTGTCTATGAAACCATTCAAATTGGAGCTAGGGTAGAAGGTCAATAACGACGACAAAGACAAGTGTTTTGAGTTTTGTTCACAGTTGCAACAATTGAATAAGGACGGGGATGGAATTTTGATCGCTTAAGTTTTAGCAATGAAGCCACTTTTGACACTAATGGGAAAGTGTACAGGCATAATTGTCGAATCTAGGGTACAAAGCATCCACACGAATGCATTGAATTTGGGTGTGATTCGCTGAATGTAAATGTTTTTTTGTGTTTTGTCGTGTCGAAAACTGTACGGGCCATTCTTCTTCGCCAAGAGCATTGTCACTGGAGATTCCTACTCGGATATGTTGCAGCAATGGCTGATGCCTCAGATGCAATTGGGCTCTCCGTTCATCTTTTAGCAGGATGGGGCTCCACCCCATTTTCATCGTGAAGTTTGTGGGTACCTGAATACGGAGCTGCCGCATCGATGAACTGGCCGTGCTACAGAAGGGAACAGCTGTTTCATGAAATGGCCTCCCTGATCACCAGATCTCACTCCGTGTGACTTCCTTTCTGTGGGGACACATTAAAGATCCGGTGTATGTATGGTCTCTATCACGTGATGTAGCGGAGCTCCAGGAGAGAATACGAGAAACAAATATCACAATTGACGATGCCATGCTGGGACAGGTATGACACGAATTCGATTACTGTATTGATGTCTGCCGGGTCACTCATGTTTCGTGTACTGAATGTTCGTAAAAAAAAAAAGATATGTACATCCTGTATAAATTATTTTCTAAGCCCCAAAATGTACTAGAATAAATAAAATGTTTATAAAACAATGTACCGCACAATGTACTTGCAGTGAGAAAGTCATAATTCCTGAACTCCATCGCCCGTGGCCTCTGGCCTGCCGAGGAGCACCACAGTCCTGAGTCCTCGGATAAATCACGAAAACCCACTGCATTATACCACACACAAACAGAGCCGGCCTGGGAGCAGATCGGCGAGACTAGATCCGATGGGCAGGGCTTGCACATTATTGGGAAACGATGGGCTTCAAATCGGCAGCCCCCATCCGTTAGAGAGACCCACAGAAACAGCCTGTGGTTTTGGCCCATCATGGAAGTCCATTCATGTGGCCAGCTTTACACAAGTCACTGACATTATGTTGACGAAATGAGATGGTGGTGATAAATCCATCAATTTGTGCAAATACTCTGAGAATTAATGCTAATGAAGATAGGTAGCAACTCACCGTAAAGATGATTGCTGAACCATGGACAGACACGTAGGAAAGACAATCACACTCTCACAACTAAATTTTCGGCCATAGCCTTTCTTAGAAAATAAAACACACACACACACACACACACACACACACACACACACACCACATTCACACAATCACCACACAATCACTCAGACACAACTCGTGCACATATGACCGTTGTCTCCAGCCACTGGGTCAACAATCTCCAAGAATCATATCAAAACAAACCACCCCTCACGCCTCCCATCGGCAGCTACTAGGCTAGTGGCAAGAAGTGGTGGCAGCACTGACTGCAAGCTGAGGGGAGTGGTAGGAAGTGGAGAAGCAGTAAGAATGAGGGAGTAGGGAAGCGGTGCATGTATTAAGCTGCATCCAGCCAGCGACGATGCAGGAAATCCCAGTAAACAAACGGTTTCATCTACTGAGACAAAAAACAAGATTTCTCCAGGTTTTTTTTCCAAATTTCCCAGCAGGGCAGAAAAAAAGAGTGATACACGTAAGTATTCAAATCCACACACAAAGGTTACCTTGTGGTATGCTACAATTCTGCATAAGAGACCCTCACAATACATGAGAACTTCTCTATGCAACATGTAATTTATCCTAATTTCTCTTAATTTCATATTTTATTAATTCTGTAATTTTTTGTTTATAAATTTTATATTCAGCTTTCTGTAAACTAGGTACCACCTCATCCCACGAGCTTTGGCTCAAAGTCTCAAGATACGCGATAAAAAAAATAAATGTCAATCCCAAAACCTCACACGCCAATATAATGATCTGCATGCAATCATTCTGTTGATAATGGCACATTAAATTTGGAAAAAAAAACTGATGCCCTTGATAATTCAAAGCTGTCATTTAAAGTCACAATTGTATGTATTATAGAACACTGTACAGGAAAAATGGAGTTGTAAATGTAGCTGTGTTTTAGTGAAAACGACGTTTTTTCAAATGATGGAGAACCAATGGAATACTTGT
Source organism: Schistocerca piceifrons (assembly GCF_021461385.2). Taxonomy (NCBI): domain Eukaryota; kingdom Metazoa; phylum Arthropoda; class Insecta; order Orthoptera; family Acrididae; genus Schistocerca; species Schistocerca piceifrons. The sequence continues at coordinate 965,542,508 of NC_060149.1, forward strand.
TGGTAACATCTGCTCTATACCATAAACCAGCACAGTACGGCACTTTATGAAGTTTAGTCAAAGGCCTGTTTTGTGAGATAATTTCTTTCTGGAAGTTGAATGCATTGCTTCCGTCACCAAAGCAGGCGTAAAAAAAAAAATGCATTCAGCCCCCTCACATCATTACATCATCAGTGCAAACCAGACGATATTTCTCGTGTAAATCTACACGGCTATCTGGCAGTTCACACTTAAGGATACAGGGCATTTTTCCAGCTCAATATTATATTTCTTTCAGGCACTGTTTATAATGTATATGTTTTTAGATTTTTTGTTGATATCAGGTAATAGAGCACACTTTCTAAACAAATTAGAAGTATTTTGAATATTTTTGAACCTGCTTAGAGTTATTTAAAAAAGTAACAAGGAAATTCTTCCTCAAACTGAGGTACCATTTAATCCAATGTTATACATTTGAAGGAGACCAAATTTTTACCAGACATGCATGACATGGCTGAGATACTAGACCTATTTAATTCCACCTATTACGTATATTACAAGGATAAAAAAGTATCACATCTTACATTTTAATATTTATAATTTTTTCCAAATAAAAATGTTATTTTTTCTATGATTTAGCTGATTCTGCAATAAAGCTTAGGTCTACTACATAAGTATGGACTACCAAAAGTTACAGAAAAAATTAGAGCAATGCTTTATAAACTTTAGGAAATATTTTTACCTGAATTCTGAAGAAAACAACTAGCGGGAAATTGCGAATGAACATATGAGTCCAATTAAACTGTGCCTCAGAACATTCCTGAAGCATAGTCTACATCCTGCAGCCTTTCTTCATCTTCAAGCTTCCTCTTGGCATTCCTTTTAGCATTTCTTGCTTCTTTGGTAACTTGAAGAGCGAATCTTTCAGCTTCATGCACCCATTGTCTGTCACACAGAAGAAATTGATCTTTCATATTAGAGCCACATTTTATGCCTAAATTTCTCAGGACTTCCTACCTTCCTACCACTCCGTCATTGAAACATAGCACACGATCTAGTACACCAACTTTTAACGTATTTAGTCCTACAAAAACATTCTTGAGTAATCTTTCCCGTATGGAATGGTTGAAACTTTCATTTGTTTTCTGAGTGCCCCCATGAAGACATTTACCGTATTTACTCGAATCTGAGCCGCACTTCTTTTCCGGTTTTTGTAATCCAAAAAACAGCCTGCGGCTTAGAATCGAGTGCAAAGTAAGCGGAAGTTCTGGAAAATGTTGGTAGGTGCCGCCACAACTAACTTCTGCTGTCGAATATATGTAGCGCTACACAGGCATGCTTTGCAGGCACAAAGATAAATACTGGCGCCAAACCCTCTGCATGAGTGAAAAAAAAAAAAAAAAAAGGGGGGGGGGGGGGGGGGTGGCAGACAAGTTTTTCCTCCGTCTCGAGTTTCGACCACTGCATTTTCATACATTATCCAACGAAGTAAATACAAATTCCGTATTGTGCACCTTTGAATGTAGCAGCATTTCAATGCACTACGAAAATCCGACTGGCAAGACTGTTTGGGATGTTTGTCAATATGGCCAACTTTACGTTCTGAATTTTTTCCTAACTGTGAGAAGAGATGGTTCCTTATAGGAACTTTTATGAATTGTGAATAGCATGCAGTATTCTCTTCACATAAGAATAATTAGAATATAAACATTTTGCCATGTATTCTTTCGTGTTTGCTGCTAACTCATTTAAATCCTGTCTGCCTAATAAACTACGAAACTAGAGTGAGACAACAGCAAACGCGGAAAAATATAGATATCATCCCATGTTTATATTTGTATTACTCTTATGCCTAATAGTGATACAGTCAGAAATGAAGCACGGCAATTGACTAGATTTTTAAATCTAAGATGACTAATTTCAGTGCAGAATGTAATGTACTAAAGAGGTGCCTGCAAAGATTTTCAAACGGAGAAAAATTTTCGCTAAACTCCCGTTCAGAATATCTTCTATCATACGCTGTCTATTATTTGGTTCTTGTTGATCATTCTCAAAGAAAGCAGGAGTGTAGGTAACAGCAAATAGCAGTCTCTTGCCATTGTTTCGCTAACGAAGTACGCGAAAGAGGAAGGGTACCCGTATAATACGGACGGAGCACCTGACGCATAGCAATGGCTACCTGGTAAAGCTTAACTACTGAGCTTACGACTCGAACCAAACTACTGTAGCTGTATCGTCATTCATTTGACCTAAATTGTGTCTCATATTACAATGGACCAAGTTTGTTTCGATTTGGAGGTGCGGCCTAAAACTTTTCTCTCCCCTTGAATTTCAAGTCTCAAATTTCAGGTGCGGCTTAGATTCGGGAAAATTTTTTTTCCTGGATTTCGAGTCTCATTTTTCAGGTGCGTCTTAGATTCGAGTAAATGTGGTACTAAGCAAAACAGGGTCCACTCAGATCTCTAAAAATTGGTTTTATTTCATTCATAACAGGCTCAAGAAGATAATGCTTATGATATTTTGATAGTATATTTGACCACTTTCCTTTGCTTTTTGGTAACCACACCTAAGAATCTGCTCCTTTAGGGCAAAGTCCATGAACAGTGTGGTCACCTGTGGACAACTTATGAAAGTAGGTGACCCATACAGCTTTCCTCATTGCTGTATCATCATTCAGAGGTGCATTTTGTCTAATGGCCAGTCCTTAATACCTCTGAAGGAGGTCTGTTTCAGTTTCTGTCAATCTGTCTCAGCCAGACAGAGATTTTCAATCAGATAGCAATTTTCCTTTCATTTCTCTTCTTAGCTTCCTCAATCTAGCACCCATCCTCTTTTGCACATGTCCACAACACTCCAGTTTTGTTACGAAGCTATCACCATAAACATTGAACTCATTAATTTTATTGAAAGCTTTAGAGTACCCATCACCTAGGTACTTTGTATATCTAACGTTATAAACGGGCACTGACCTCTGAAATAATTTTAGAGCTCCATCACACTCCATACCTCTACTGTAACCATCATAATTATTATAACACTGATGTTCAATATGTCCTTCAGTGTTACTATGTCAGATGTGGCAATAATTAGATAAGCACTCAACATCAACAACTTTTCCATTCTCCACAGAAGTAGCACTTAAAACACCATTCAAGGAACGATGTCCTCGATGTTGCCATGTCCCATCAAGTGCAACAGCAATGTCCCTTGTTTCACTAATATTAACAGTTTTTTCTACTGCACATTTCATAGATGCTTTAGACACAACCGTCAAGGCACCTAAAAGTATTCTTATGTACTTGCTGAACCTACTGGGAGGAGGAAGGTCAATCAAATGACAAAACGTTTGTGCAGCCTTTTCTTCCTTTTCCTATTGCACGCATTGCGTACACTAACCTCAAATTCACATCATATGAATTATGCACAATGTTCAAAGTCATTTTCGAGGTAGATTTATTGCAGGATCTACACAGACCAACTAATTTTGACGCTAAACCCTTCCCGCCACTTTGTTGTTCAGGTATTCCCAGACAGCCTACACCATCACATTGTTTACATTTTTCCACTTCCTTTATCAAAGGAGATAAGATACCCACACCAACAACAACAAATCCACTACAAACAGCGTCATTTTTAACACAAAAATTTGAATCACCAGGAGGCGTGCCATGTGCGAATTTCTTCACTGAAGAACTGACACGTAGGTTACTTTCAACAGTGTGGCTTGTTTTGTTTGTGAACTGGTTACCACAGAATTTCCTTTTATTGAATTTCTTGATGTGTGGCACACTAAAAAATATGTATTTTCACAAATATATGTAGCGCTTGGGAAACAAACGTTTATTAACATGTGAACAAACTGCTTCAGAACACAAAAGTAAATACTTGCAAAGATAATCATTTACAGACGCTAGAAACCTGCACTGTTACCAACATATACAATGTATCATACATATAATCGCTGGAAACAGAAAGAAAGTGCAAAGTTCTTATCAAAATAATACTGGTTTCTGTAACAGAAATAAAGGGGGCATGGCAGTATACAAGGTGCGAATGTAAAGTAATGACACTGATGTGAAAAAAAATGTTGCTTACAGTTTTAGTCAATTTTCGTGTTGTCTCCTTCAAAGTTCCCTTCTGATTGCACACACTTTTTTTAGCACTTCTGCCATTGATGGTAACATTTCTGGAACTCATCTTCTGTAATATCCTCCAAGACCTTCGTCACAGCTTTTGGGACATCTTGCGTTGTTTGAAAATGGTGTCCTTGACCGCCATTTTGATTCTTGGACAGAGAAAAAAGTTGCACAGAGCAATATTTGGTGAATAAGGTGGCTCTGGCAGTACCGAAATTTGTTTTGAGGTAAAAAATTACTGTACTGACAGAGCAGTATGGGATGGTGCATTATCGTGATGCAGAATCCAATTATCAGCAATGTTACTATTAGACAAACCGTTCCTCGATTGATGTGCAGTTCTCCTGCAATCATTTTCATGGATAACCTTCTATCAGATTTTATGAGTTCATGCACCCTGGCCAAGTTGACATCCGTCCGTGAGGTTGACAGTCGTCCACTGCAGTCTTCATCTTCAACATTTGTTCTGCCTTCACTAAACATTTTATGCCAATCAAAAACTTGAGCTTTTGACATAACCTCCTCTCCAAAAGCCTTCTTAAGCTTACCGTAAAAGTTGTCATCGCGTTTTCACTCAATTTAACGCAAAAAGAAATGGCATACTGTTGCGCAATATTATGCAGTTCCATTTCCGTGATGAGAGACACTAACACGTGTTAACTTATTACAGCACAACTAATGACTGAGCAGTTGCTTCAACATGCCGCTTGAACTAGAAGCGGCTTATAGACCAAGGTCACAGATATTGTGCCTACGCAAGCCTGCAGGGGTGCCACATCTTGCAAAGAAAATCAGTCTCATTACTTTATTGTCGCACCTCGTACATGACCGTAACTTTAAAATTTGGTATGTATAGGTCATTTTTCATTTCAAACCCTACAGTGTATATATCAATGTAATCAGGAAAGACTATAGAATTTAATAAAGTCATTTAAAAAATTTTGATTTTTCCACCATTTATAAGTATCCTGTATCCTTAAGTGTTCGGCAGAGGATGCATCGAAAAGCCTTCAGACTATTTCTGTAACATTCCACTCTTCAACAGCTTCTGTGGGAGCTCTGATTTCTCTTACTTTATCACGATAATAATTTCTCCTTATGTAGGTGGGTGCCAACAAAATATTTTGCCATTCAGAGGAAATTTCCTGAAAACATCTCATCATAACAAAAAACACCTTTGTTTTAATGACTGTCACCCCAACTTGTATATCATGTCAGGGTATATGCGGACTAGGAAAAAAAATTCCCGGATTTCTCAGTCAAAAATACACTTTCCCCCAAGTGAAAACATACTTTTTCCCTGTTAACTGACGGTATATTTTCTCTTGGAACTGTATACCTTATAAGTCCTTTGATTATGGTTTTATACACGGGCGTAGAATTTCCTGGCGCTTTAGGAAAAAAAAAACACGCATTTTGGAAAGATCTTTGATGTGCAGCAACATGTATGCTGCATATTTTTGTATTAGGAAAGTATAAACTCGAATTCCACCAAACACTGCATGTTACTTTCCAAAGCATTGAAATTGAGATTGGGATGCGCTTTTGTAAGTTAGTCATAGCTCATTTCATGCAATTTCGCCAGCCGATCACAGCAGGTATTCAGAGCTTAGGACACGTGATGTAGTCAACCAACAGCAACATCACTGTTAAGTAGCGCGAACACACAAACAGAAAAAGTTAATGGCTCAAATTAATGTAAATAGTGTTGCTAAACGAAACGCAAAGCCTTCACATATAATATTGGTCTATCAGATTAATACGCTGCAAGGGAAGCTAAGCTTTCTCATAAAATGTTGGTCTTTTATGCGCGTATTACAATTTAAGATGTATCACACAAAGATGCCAGTAAAATTTTTAATAACGACATAAATGTCTGATCTCCCAGGCTCAAAATTCATCTAAATGGCTCATCATCAAAGAGTTGATTTTTAAATGAGAGTCAAACACTTTGTGATTTAAGAAATTCATCGTACATTATCTCACATAGTTCTGGTGTAACTGCTAGAATGGTACTTTGATGGTAACGATTTTCAACACACCATTCGAAATATTTTCCCACGACCTGTTAGAAATAGGTTCGTTTCTGCAGTTGCCAGAGAGCGCCAGATGACAGGCGTCACCGCGCAAGCGCAGCTACAATGTCGTAGGGAGCCCGCATGTTCGTACGTGTGAAACATTAAAAGATCTTACATTATGTAAGAAACAAGACATCAGAGGATACTCCAAGAGAATTGGAATTTCGTGACCCATACTAAAATGTTCACATTTAAAGTGCAAATTTGTATGTCCAGAATCCCACGACCTGTTATTAAGCTTTCCTATGTGGTTTTTGGGATGTAAATTTTCTTGGAGTACCAGTACTGTCCTGTCTCATGTTTGGTTCTTTATTATGGCATAATGCCAAATGTGCTAGAAGTTGAAAATGTGCACTTGAAATGCAGCAAACACAGTGTCTCAAATATATTGTCTGCCTTAGTGGAAAAGATTAATGAAAGAAAATTTCTTTGGCAAACCAACAAAAATAACTTCATTGTTCTAAAAGGCAATTAACGCTTGACTGTCAGAAAGATGGAAATAAAATAAAATCTGCAACTAATAACACAGTTTAGCCTTCCATTATTATGTGAATGTATTTTAATTCACTTGATAGCTCCCGGCCACAGAAATCTGTTTTGTCTTCATTTGATGTGGGAGCAGTAAATAAAGAGGAAACAGCAAAAACACTAAATGTAAAAATGGGTCACGTGTAGACTACCCACTTCCCAACTGTAATTCAGACTGTTCTGCGCAGCAGTCCCGGATCTAGGGGGAAAAAGGGATGGGTATACACTCGCACACACACACATATCCATCCACACATATACAGACACAAGCAGACATATTTAAAGACCTATTTTGTGAGCGTGTTGTGAGGGTGACATGGTATTAGAAGGTGGAAAGTGTAACATGAGGTTGAAATGAAAATGAAAGATAAAAATATATGGGGAGAGATAAAGGTGAACTAGAAAGCAACTGGAGATCTGGTATGAAAAAAGGCGAAAAAGTGTTGGTTAAGTTGATCCTGTGGTGAACTTGGGTTGGTAGACAGCGATGTGCATCAAGGTTAGGTGGTTGTGTTGCCGCTAAAACACGTTAAAGGACGGAGAAATTCGGGAAAATTTCGAAAAATCGTGTAATATGTCTGCTTGTGTCTGTATATGTGTGGATGGATGTGTGTGGATGGATGTGTGTGGATGGATGTGTGTGGATGGATGTGTGTGGATGGATGTGTGTGGATGGATGTGTGTGGATGGATGTGTGTGGATGGATGTGTGTGGATGGATGTGTGTGGATGGATGTGTGTGTGTGTGTGTGCGAGCGAGTGTATACCCGTCCTTTTTTCCCCCTAAGGTAAGTCTTGCCGCTCCCGGGATTGGAATGACTCCTTACCCTCTCCCTTAAAACCCACATCCTTTCGTCTTTCCCTCTTTCCTGATGAAGCAACAGTTTGTTGCGAAAGCTTGAATTTTGTGTGTATGTTTGTCTGTCTGTCGACCTGCCAGCACTTTCATTTAGTAAGTCACATCATCTTTGTTTTTATATATATACAAAAATATGTTCATTTTGTAGTGCACGTCTTTCTGAAGGGTCTGATGCATGCAACATGTGTGTTTGAGGAAATGTAAGACATGTCATAAGTGTGCCAAAGTGCAGTGTCTCGTCTCCTCACACAGCATTCTCCTATCGCACGTCACTGTACTTCGCTCTGTGGAATTGAAATGTGTACATTTTGTAATGGATGCCATCAAACCATATTCAGGACAGTGGAAATTAAAATGTCCTGTGGTGCCTCTCCTGTTTACAGTTGGCCGGTTTGACATTCTGTCCCTCTTTTTTTTTAAAAAAAAAAAGAACTCTTCAGAAAATGTGCACTCTTTGTTCCCTATCAGCTAACAACTTGCTGCTTTGTGTGACATAAAATTAAATATAGGATATATAAACCCAGTAAAGACATGAGACAAGCAAGACAATACATGTTTCTTCAATCCTTAGCTCCTAGAATTTTTTACCCTCTATAATCTTGGTACAGCTTTACATGGAGTGCTTTCCTTCTGTGAAAGAATCTATTACCTCATCAAAGTTCGTCAAACATTTTGCTACACGAAAAGTCGAAATGTCGTCGTCTAATACTGAAAAAGCTGTTAATACAAATAGGACCCAAGACTGGTGTTGTTTCCCGATCTGATTACACCTATTTTGTCACTGTCTGCTAGATAAAACAAAATAGGCCTTTCTAACACTACAACAATTGTAATACACACAAAATAAATGAGACTGTTTTGGCACAAACGGTCTGTTTTGTAAGGACAGAAAATAATTCACAAAGTACCAATATCAAATGCCTATTAGGCCCACTACAAGCAAAAAGCTTTACGTTAGGAAATAGTTTCACACTTCATTCATACACTCCAGTTCCTCAAGCACGAGATCGAAAAGTAGTAGTATGAAATTTTTATACGAACTTGGAATCGTCATATTGTTCCATAATTTGTGTGATGCCCCCATTTCTTCTCCTTCATCATTCTAACAAACAGTCTTGTTATCGCTAATTCTGTAACTATTCCTGCCAATGCCAAAGCTTATTTGCAGATTAACTTCATTAACTCTACCAGAATCACCGGTTTAGCTATCCCGTGATTATTCTCCGGTTAGGCGTTGTTACATGGTCGTACAACACATTTTCCGTGCTTCTTCCAGAACAGAACTTAAAGTAGCTGCTAGCTGGGGACTGTACAACTCGCCCTTACTAGTATAGCGATCTGCCCAAAAATTTGTCAAAATTTCATTTTCTTGTATACACCGCAAAGGTAATACGTAATCATTCTTACGTGTTATTCGTTTATTTCCACTCCTGTAGTCTGAATCTATGGATTCCGCTAGTAATTACAACAACGCTCATCATTTGCAAACACAATCAACCACACAATCAGACAGCGGTTGGTATTCATCCGTTCAGCCTTACTTCGCTCAGCTCTGTCAGATTCCACTGACAGAGGAAACATGTACACTACGCACGCATTCACAAATCAACTTACGATTCATTCAAAATCAACTTAGAATGTGTTAAAAATGTTCAAAAACCGACAGGGATGAGTTTCAAAGTAATATGAATATTCGATAAACTAACGAACTAACATGCGCTGGATGCGAGTCGCTTTGTGAAACAAGGTTTCCTCCCCCCCCCCCCCCCTCAAGAATATGAATTTGCCCCCCCCCCCCCTAGATTTGGACCTCCTGCGCATGTATAAATCTGGCAGCTTGGGCGCTCCAGTAAAATTTTTCCCGGTAGCATCTAGCTGCTTGCTGCGACTGCTTACACAGCCAACAATTTCTGTAGCCAGAAGCGGAAGAAGGTACTACTCAACTGTGCATGCGCATGATCGAGCTCGTAACTGCTAAAATGAATTTAATGTAAACAGTTGTGACGTCACGCTCAGCGGAGGCAATTTGCTGTTACGAAGCATTGCACAGTCTTCCTAAAGCCTTTGACACATTTTACTGTTGGCGGACACTTGTATGAGCACTGTTTTGTTGCTGTATATGGTGCATTTCCCTTGAAATTTAAGTTTTATTTTCGTTTTTTCTCTTGTTCATGTTTTATTGCTGCAGTATTGAGACACAGTAATATCCTTTGTTAGAGTATCGGTTCTTACCAATCAAAATTACAAAAATTTAACTGAAAACAAAAACAATGAAAAATTTCCTGGGTTTTTCCCCGGATCTTCCGGGTCGTATACACCCTGCATGTCCATGGCGCACTCCCCCTTCTTAGCTATAAAACAACATACGTTGCTCTTCTTTGAATGCTTTTTTATGTCCTCTGTCAACACTATCTGGCAAAGATACCATAGCACACAGGGCCATAACTGTAGTTCAACAGTGTTTCAGTGAAAATCTTTTGTGCGTTTTCAGTTGTATCGCCATCCACCATCTCACTTCCAATTTAACAGTAAACACTGAAACACTATATTATGCAGATAACCACCAACCTTAGGCTACAATTCCCCATTGCAAGTCACCAACATCAGAAGAAAAATTCAACTGAGAAAATTGAAAAATGATGCTAATGACTGTCTCTCAAATAACAATGTATCACAAAGTTGACCAAATATTAGTTTACCAGTTACTGACCACTAATTTGCTCGGTTCTTTGCCATCAGGACCCTCTGGACCAAAGACACGTATTAGAACATACTTAAATGTTCCTTCTGGGTCGATATCCACATCAGGAACAGCGGCAAGCTTCTCTGCTGCTGTCATTAGTGTCCTGTTAAACAGATGTTAAAATTATTCCAGAAATATTTATATACAACAGGCGAGAGAAGAATAGTGCTGCAGTCACAATGTAAACAATACAATTCTGCATCTAGGATTTATACTGGAAACAATGTTTCCTTCAGAGAAATAATGATCTAATATTTGGATTTTTAAACATGTGCCTATGAAGTAAATACAAGCATTCCGTGGAAGATCGTACACCATCCAAACCATAAAACTATCAATTAATTGTATCCAAAGGGAAACATACTTGAGAAAGCCATAAAATTACAAAGAGAGACAACTGCATTCTCGTAGAAAGAATTCGCTGGGTGAATTCCTTCATGTTTGGTGGACTCAAAAATATTTTTTAAAAACATTTATTGGTTATCGTTTAGAAAGAGCAGCCATTTTTGTTTCAGGCTTTCTTACACTTTTATAAGCGTCAGTGGTTTTTTAAATTATTCAGTAATGGATTGCCCCAGACCTTTCATATAAGAGGTATTTATTTCAGCAGACACTGGACTATAAATTAAAACCATGATCACCCTGCTGAATGTATTAGGGAATACACTTTTAATGTCTCAAAGTTGTTGGTTGTAAATTTAAAAAACCCATTTTTAATACTATCTTTCCAAAGAGTAGTTTCTTAGCCTTAATACATTTTGTGGTATTACACTACTCAGTACAGATACCTTTTTTTTTTTTTTAGAGAAACAATTATGACAAGCTTATACTTAGAAACACTTTAAAAACAAATCTTTTGAATTTTTTCATTCTTTGGTCTGCAAATCTTTGTTAATGGACCAGATATAAATCTGAAAATTACACATTTAATAGACCTTTATGATATCAAACTTCTGTATAAATTTCAACCTTGAGATTCCATGGACAAAAAAAATTTCAAATATGAGTCAAAAATATGTTTCTTACTGTTTGCAATATCTGGGCTGATGGAAACAGTGTATAAATTACATAATTTAAAAATATCTAGGATAACTCCTTAAAAAATGAGACAATTCATTACATTATCCCGTTCTCAACTTGTTTGTTTTTGCTACGTTGTTTATTGAACAACAGAGATATTTCTTCACTCATGTTGGGCACAGAGTTAAATGTTCGCCTAGTCACAGTCATAAATTCCAGGGGAGAAGACAACTCCTTTAATGCATTTTTAACGGGCCTCTCGTGTTGATCCTTTTCAAATTTTGTAAATGGGGTTCTTGGTGCTGGTAAAATGTAACATCCACATCTTGGTTTTGACGAGCAATGTTACCAACTTTGGCAATCCACCACTGTTCGTCATAGACACAAGCCACTATGTCCTTACTTTGAAGTGTCAGTGGTACAAGTTTTCCACAGTGATGACATTCACTATCAGAGGATGTTGATGTGAACTTACAGTTGAGCAAGTTGTATGACTGAGGTATAAAACAATGAAAAGATCGGGTGCCTTTAATCTTCTGACAAGTTTTGAATCTTTCCTCCAAGACATTGGCATAGAGTTCTCATATTTCCTCACATTTAATGAAACATCCGTAATCCCTTTTACCTATTCTTTACAGAATTTGAACATTTCTTGACGTGTCCAGATTTGGTTCTCATAGGTCCGTTGCAGACTAGCTTTTGTGACAGCTCGCTTTGTTGTACCCTTTATGCCATCACATTCATTCTTCCCAGGACATGATGCAAAAAAGTGCTATTCTGCACCGAGCCAACAGTCTTTTTTTCTTTGAGAAAGGAGATATTAATATTTGTTTGCTTTTATATTGGCCTGCAGCACCATCAGAGAAGTTCATCAGTTTGTTTATGGAACTGTCGTGCTGTTTTACGTAGTTTGTTAACTGCAGGTGAAAAGCATGCACTGCTGTAGCTTTGTGCTCAAAGTAATCGTTTGCAACACAAAAACTATGACTCTAGTCTATCTGGATCTTTATAACAGAACACAAATGGACAAACTGTGGCCTGTTTGTTTACCCAGTGGCGCCCTTGTATTTCACTTGAACAACAAAGGAATTGTTTTCAGAAAAGTCAGCAAGAACTATACATTCATCAACTGCCAAGGTTTGCTTTTGCCCTTCAGAAATTTATCCTGACTTTGGCAATTAAATGACACACTATTGAGTTTTCAAGGTTAGTAACCAACACTTAGAAAAACTATTCTCGTTCTTTTGAGACTCCATTGTTCAACTGCACACTTCAAGGGCTCATTATGAACTAAGTGTGAGTGAACTGATGTTGGTGGAAGGGGGATGACAACACATAGACTTGTACAGGCTTGTCTACATCTACATGGATACTCTGCAAATCACATTTAAGTGCCTAGCAGAGGGTTCATCGAACCACCTTCGCAGTTCTCTATTATTCCAATCTCGTATAGAGCGCAGAAAGAAGGAACACCTATATCTTTCCATTCAAGCTCTGATTTCCCTTATTCTATTGTGGTGATCGTTTCTCCCTATGTAGGTCAGTGTCAACAAAATATTTTCACATTCAGAGGAGAAAGTTGGTGATTGGAATTTTATGAGAAGATTCTGTTGCAACAAAAATTGCCCTCCTTTTAATGATGTCCAGCCCAAATCCATTATCATTTCTGTGACACTCTCTCTCATATTTCGCAATAATACAAAATGTGCTGCCCTTCTTTGAACTTTTTCAATGTACTTCGGACAAGCGTAGTGTAGGCAATCTCCTTAGTACTGCCAATAAATTGCAGTCTTTGGTTAGCCTTCCCCACAATATTTTCTGTTTGTTACTTCCAATTTAAGTTTGATATCATGAAGATCCATTAAGTGTGTAATTTTCAGACTTTTATCTGCTCTCCTTACAAAGATATTGTAGGTCAAAGAACGAAAAAATTCAAAAAATCAATTTTTTAAAATAGTGTACATTTTGTGTAAGCTTCTCACTATAAGAAGTAGTTATACTGTATAGTGTAATAGCACAATAAATATTAAGGCTGAGAAATTACTCTTACTTTGGAAAAATACAATTAGGATTGATAAAAAAATCTACTCACCAAGTGGCAGCAGAACTCGCACATAAAAGACGGAAGAGGGGTGAAGGAAGAGAACTGGAGAGGTCTAGGAAAATTGGTAGATATCGGGAAAGTCACCCAGAACAGCGGGTCAGAGGAGACTTACCGTAAGTAATGTCTTTCCTTCTCATCCAGTACGGTAAGTCTCCTCTGACCCGCGGTTCTGGGTGACTTAACCAATATCTACCCCTTTTCCTAGACCTCTCCAGTCTTTCTCCTTCATTCGATTACTTCCCCTTCCACCCTTCTGCCTGAAGAAGGAGCCACTGGCTCCAAAAGCTTGCCAATTACAGCTGTCTTTTATGTATGTGTTCTGCCGCTGCTTGATGAGTAGAATTTTTATCTATCCAATTAAATAGTTTAAAGAATACGCTTTTTTAGCTTGCAATCAACAAGTTTGAGCCATTAAAAGTAGGGCCTATATTAAGGAATACATTCAGCATGGTTATCATGGTTTTTAATTTATAGTCCAGTTAATGATACTTCAACTCAGTACTGAATAATTTAAAAAAAAAAAAAAAAAAAAGAAAAGGAAAAAAAAAAAGAAAAACAGATGCCTGTAAAAGCAAAAAATAGCCACTGTTTCTAAATGTTGAGAATAAAATTTTTTAAAAAATGTCTTTAAACCCATTAAACATTCGGGAATTCATCCAGCAAATATCAATTTTTTTCTGAAATGACCGAGCGACTAGTTAGTTTTTTCCCTGGCCCACTAGTCCTAGCTTACATAACAGAAATTCTGATTTTTATCAATACCAACCGTCTGCTTTCACCTATCACATAATCAAAATGCTGGACATAAATCACTCATCGAAATCAGCCACACACTGCAACGACAATTTTATCTATTCTCATAACGAAACAATCATAGGCTCCCCAACTTGCATTTAAAAATAATGCAGAAGCAATATAAATATGGAAAAAAATGACATACTGTTTTAGAGATAAGGGATCTAAAATTCTTTTATATATTTTTTGACAATCTCACAAGCATTTCACAACGCTGTATCCAATTTTGACAAGCCAGCTAGCGCCTTTAGGGTAAAGGCACATACTGGTTTCCATTCTGTTCTCAACAACATTGAACACAACAAACTAATCTCTGTCAACCGTCAGCTTCAGCATATGCCTTTCGTCTGAAGACTACCACTGACTGGTTGAAACTAATTACGGCATTGTGAAACGACCCATGTGTTTGTGTGGAAGTTTTGTGCATGGATATCACACACACCACATCATCAGTAGCATGCTACCAGTCAAAGGCAGTGTCAGTAGATCCAATCAAACCTTCGGAACTCGGCATTAGGGAAGCATCCGATTTAATCCATCTGCTTTGACCCATGACGTCATCCATATGACAGAAACGCCTACGTCCAGAGTATACAAAATGTCGTCAATATTGTCACTATGTACACATGCCAACAAACCTGCAGGAAAACAGAAACAGTGAAAGTAATCTTACTTCAATGATAAAATGAAACTACAGAACAACCACGGGAAATAGGGGGTCTAGGGCAAGGACAACCTAATTTTAACAATACAAAACATCACATCACATCACATCACCCCTAAAAAAGTCTCAACCTACGACATAATGCTACAGCCACAAAGCCAGCAGGAATCATACAGTTCACTCGACCTATATAGCTCAAACCAAGCCCACAATACCAAAAAACCAACATCTGCAATAACGAAAATGGCACTTACGCAGTTTAGGGGGTACATGCGCTGATCATGAGAAAAATACCTATTTTTGAAGCAAACATATTTTTGAAGACATAAGCATATATATGCGCGGAATACCAAAAAAGTACTTATTTTCATATGGAGGTGGGGGAAAAAAAAAAGATTAATTAACTGTCTGCTTTCACCAGCTTATTCATGTTGCTATGCCAATATGCTGCAGACACTTTAATATATTTCTTCACAGAGTTCTTTAGCCATAGGTAATGCTTACAGTTTCATATATCCTAACGATGATAGCTATTGTTGGCTTTGCATATTGTTGCATATGGTATATGTCCCTGTTGCTCACAGTTATGCATCTTGATCAGTGCGCCCAACAACCTATATTTTTCTGTTGAGGCTGTCCGTTTTGAAGTATCGTATATTACTGCGTGTGCCAAAATGGCGAGAAATTTTCCAGATTTGAGCGACTTTGTAATGGAAGATTTATACCATGTTATGGAGAACACCCGAAGCTCAATACAATGGGCTAGGCAACAAGATCTTATGAAGAACGATATGGTGTGTGAAAATGGGTATTGTGTTGGATACAACGAGATGAAGCTGGAGAAAACTACAGGGAAAGATGGCGAAATTTGGAGCTGCTCCATTGGCAGGGACTGTAGAAAGAAATGTTCAATCAGGAAAATGTCATTTTTTGCTGGCAGTCATTTAGACATTTCTAAAATTTTGCAACTGTCTTACATGTGGGTTTTCGAACTCAATAGGTAAAAGTTTTTAATGAGGGAGCTCAAAATTGGCAGTGAGCACACTGTGGTCGATTGGTGCCAATTTTGTAGAGATATCTGCCATGAATATTTCTTAATTGAGCCAATAGTTTTGGGCGGCCCTGGCCATACTGTTGAAATAGACGAGAGCTGCTTCGTCAGCACCATCGAAGTCATAGGTGCGAGAGCAATGGGTCTTTGGTGGTTATGACGTTGAGACAAAGCAAAGCTTTATGGTTGCTGTGCCACAACGTGATGCTACCCATTTGCTGCTAATTTTGCAACAGTATGTTTTGCTACTGGAACCACAGCAGTTTCTGATTTGTGGCAACTTACAACACCATAGGTAACTTGGGCTACAATAATCTGGCTGTTAATCATTCGCTTTATTTTCTCGATCCCTTTACAAATGCAACCACAAATCACATGAAGTCAGTCTGGCAAAAAGCTAAAGAAAAAAATCCTATAAGGCCTTTCAGAACTCACCGTGCTATGCTGAATAACTACCTGGCGGAATTTCTCTGGCGTCAATGTTTTGGGAAAATCCATTCCACAATTTTGTTATTAATTCCACCTTTCTTGAAGAGAGAGAGAGAGGAAAAAAAATAATTAAATTCCGTGCATACATATGCAATATGTCATTTTTAATACAAAAAAAATTTTGAGACAGTTAACTGATTTTTTTTTTTTTTTTGCATCCAAATGAAAAATAAGTACTTTTTTGGTGAAGAGCGCGTCAGATATGACTGTAACACTCAAGTTTTGAAATAAAAAAATTTTTGGTATTCAGCGCATATATATGCTTATATCTTCAGAAACACGTGTTTCCTTCAAAAATAGGTACTTTTCTCGTGATCAGCGCATGTACTCCCTAGACTGCATAAGTGCCACGAAAAGCAGAATCAGATGTTTCCCTCGACCTATACAGCTGAAAGGAAGCCCAGATAGCAAGGAACCAATACAGCTGAAAGGAAGCCCAGATACCAAGGAACCAATAGCTACAACCCGAAGAGTGGAATCAGACATTTCCCTTGACCTATGTAGCTCAAATGCAGCTCTCAATACCTACCAGCAATAATAATAATGAAAAAAATGTAAACTTCACACACCAACATAACAAAAAACACCACAAAAACCAAAACCTTCAACAACTCGAAAACGCAAAAACTTGTATATACACCAGATCAATTAAAACCAACCAAAGTACGATAAATGTAAAACAGACAGAACATCAGAATTACTACAGATTAAAACAAAAATAAAAGTTTATTACCAACAAAAGCATGCAACAAAATCACCTAGGTTGACCGCCGCTACCAGTACACACACACACACACACACACACACACACACACACACACACACAAAACTAATCAAACCTAACAAAATGCCACACACATAAATAACCATCACTGAAAAATGAAGATTTCCAAATCCACATTGCAGCACTGGCTACCCAGACTCAAATAAACCCATGTTACCATAGTGATAATGAACCCAATATCACATGTTAAACTCAACAAACACAAACCAATTCAAAAACACACACACAACACCATTATCTCATGGGTCAAAGGAGACAGGTGGAATAGAACACTTCCAATGGCCCCTTAACTTAGTTCCTACCTCACGCAGACAGACAGGATGTGAGGACAAGAATGAATAGTTCTGAAAAATAAGATTAGTGTTTCACTTTTAAAAGTGTTAATCAGCAGTAGGGCCTCCTGGGATCTTGCTTCCTTGACTATCAGTAGTGACCAGCCATACTGTTTCTTTATAAAACAATTCCTTAATAACTTCATTGTTTAATATTTGGATTCTTGCACTGATATCACCTCACGTGTAAGATTGTCCCCCTATTGTTATCTAGACAACAAACTTCAACTCTAAGACATGATATCACGGTACATAAAAAGATTTTTACATGTTAGTCTGAGAACGTGGACAGTGACTAAGAAGGCATACCCTAAAATTGCACTTACTTTAAGTTTTCAAAATGTCACAACCCCTTTCTTCTGTCATTTACCACTCTTTAACCTCTGGCAACAATCTGTTAATATAAAAACTGCACTGTTTTTAGAGTTCATGTTAAACCACAGACCTCTCTATAACTGACTGGTTGGAGAAAGGCAAGACAAAGAACTGGTTATGAACTGTTGTGTCCAAATCAATCTTTGAAATGCCAACAACAGGATTAGTTAAAAATGTGATACCAAGCTTATGAACGACAACACCCTTAACGTGGTGGAGATATAAGACACAGAACTGATCAACGTCTCACATAACTAAACACGAAAACATTAGCGAAATAAAATGCTAGAGACTAACAGGATCTCTCTGAGAAAAGGTAGTTTTGGGCCCATGATGCTCTTTCTATTAGTCCTTCAAATATATTAAAAACTTGAAAATACCAGACCACAATTCGAAAATGGAGCCTCACATAGGTACTTAAATGTATCTATGGAATGACCTACCTTAAATGTATCTGTGGAATGACCTACCAACCCAACCTATCCTAGATATATGTTTACACTAGTCTACAGATCAGCCTGTCAATGTAAATGAACACATATATACATCTTGTATGCCACAAGCATTCCCCCAGTCGAACACCATCTCCAGTAGGCCTAGACTTAAAGTACACCTAGCAAACAATACAGTCTAAGCTACCAGCCACAAAAAATAAACTTCATATTATGATCAAAACACACACTCAAAATATTTCACTGAAACAAACAAAATATCATAGATGCCATATGACATCACAGTTCATATAGGCTACCTATGGCTCATGTTGTTCACTGGACTCCAAACACGTTTATTTTTTCACACACAAGCATTTATTGCTTAGTCCAGTTTCTTGAATAAGTATCATGAGGCTATCATGGTTAAGTTTGTCAAATTAACTCCCAAAAACATCTTTTTGATTGCAATATTCTTGAATACTGGTTGTTTCTCAGATTCCACACCCCCTTCAGAATACCAGCTTGGTGCTTTCTGGGGTTTAGATATTAGCTACACAGTCATAGTTACGCTACAATTAAAACAAAACTTATTCACAATTCCAATTACAATATCTACACATTTCATGTACCGGTATTCGTAAATACAGATCTTTACATACTTGCTGTAGGTGAAATAATGCCAATGCGTCATAATTATTTCGATGTGAGCAATGAAACTTCACGTAAAACATGACTGCGATACAATGCATAATAAAATAAATATACCGAGGTCTAGAAATAAGCATGATTACACATAAAAGGGATGATTAATACAGTTCAATATTAAAAAATCTGTATTCAACAAAACCGTAGTCCTACAGAACTGGAGGGGTGCGACGGTAATGGTTTTATTTTATCAGTGAAATTACATACCAGTACTGGATGTTACTAATGCTCCAAAACATCAGACAGTATATATAATAATGGTATGAGACAACGAAGGGAGATTATTTTAGGACGTATTTTCATCAATTTTGATATGTTATGACTCGTAATAGCCCTGGAGACGTCTTTTATAACAATCGAATAATTTGTAGCAGTACACCGATAAAAATAACTGCTTGCAACTAGCAAGTAATCGCGCAACGCGCAACCAAACTTCGAACACACAAATAACTTCTTAACCCAATACGATTACATGACAATGGACACCATACGCATACTCAAAATAACAAACCTAGATAAACGCCTCCAAACAAACTGCTTTTCAGAGATTGTATTTTAATAAATGAAGACATACCGGAGCAGTGGATTTTAATAATACCGACAACCAAAGACAACAAAGCAACAGAACTACGCACTAGAACAAGCCAGTTTATTTGATTAATTTAAAATGTGAAGGAAAAAGCAGAGTTGTTATTTGCTGACATGAATCCATGGCTTTTTAGATTAAAGTACTGACTTCAAAAGTGGGGGCATTTGATGACAGAATTAAAAATCATTATTGACAAAGCCAATCCAATCCAATAGAGACCGTAGGTCTTACACTAATAACTAAACAAGAAATTTCCAGAAACTTACCTCCGCTTATAAAAATGTCCACAGTGTGCGTTAGAAAAATGTGTAGAAGAATGAAACTCAAGGAGAAAATACGAATTGCTTTGGAAGTAAAGGATACTTATTATAAATGTCACTATCCTTATAGTAAATTTTGCATATGATTTTTACGGCTTAATGCTTTGGTTGCTATTATTGGCTCATTGTAACACGAGAGTTTCTTATTTAAATTTGAACAAAACCATTAAACAGAGGCACATTTTCGAAGTGTTGTTTAACTGTTTTAGTCACTCAGTACAAAACACCTTCCTATACTCTTTACTAGTTTCAAAAAATGGTTCAAAAGGCTCTGAGCACTATGGGACTTAACTTCTGAGATCATCAGCCCCTAGAACTACTTAAACCTAACCAACCTAAGGACATCACACACACCCGTGCTCGAGGCAGGATTCGAACTTGCGATCGTAGCGGTGGTCTGATCACTGAAAATATTACTGCAACTTTTCTGAAGTGTATAATCCTCGACTCATTTGCCAGATTTATGCATTCTGTAATCTCACTAAATAACTCAAGGAAAATAACAGAGACAGTTCTATCCTTCTCCAATCCGTGCATGTATCATGTCTTCAGTGAATTCGGCACGGACAGGACATTACGAATTTTACTTTTTTAAATGTAACCACACATGCATATTTCCTTGTCCAGCAGTTCATTCGGTTGGGCAGTTTCCAGTATACGTTTCCTTCTGTGTTTTGTTTGTACAGCACCAATCATTCACATAGATTTTAACTTATTTTTTTGCCAGTGCACTGTTAGTATCTGCGAAAACAAAAACTGCTGCACAAGCTCTGCAAACAACAAATGTGATCTTACAAAACATCAAACAATGGTTCTTCGACAATAAAATGAAAACGAATGAAGAAATAACACAACAAAATCTTACATGTAGCCTTACGAATGTTGCATACCCCGATAATATGGAGGCTATCAAACTGCTGGGATTCCTGGTTGACAGCAAATTAATAATGAATGAACAAACAGTGTATGTGTGCTCCCAGCTCTCCGATGTACTGTCTGCAGAAAGTAAGTTGACACTCGGCGCCGTGGCTTATGGGAATGACTGTAAATGGAAGATGCCTCCACTGTCACTCGCTTCAGCCACCGCGCCGAGTGTCAACTTAGTTTGTGTGTACAGTAATATACCTTCTGAGGAGAACAGAAGGTGTATTAGCTGACCCATACCTTATAACAGTGCATTATGCAATATTTAATAGCCACATCAATCATGGCCTACTGTTATGGGGATATTCTGAAGGCTGCAAGAATGTGGCAGTGCTACATAAAAAAAGCAGTCAGAATCTTTACATCAAGCTAAAGACTGCAGCACTGCAGGCCTATGTTCACCCAATTAGGAATAATGAAATCTACATCCATTACGTGTTTTTATACCACATCAGAGTAAAAGAAAACCAAGGTGTTATCTGCATGAGGCAGGACATGCATAATCGTGAAAGGAACATTGATACAATGGTTGCTTTAAAAATATTCAACTCATTGCCCCAGAAGTGCAGTTCCTGTCACCAGGACCATTCAAAAGGACAACTGCACAAGATATGAAAGAGTAATCTTCTCTCTCTCTCTCTCACACACACACACACACACACACACACACACACACCGAAGCGCCAAGGAAACTGGCATAGGCATGTGATTTCAAATACAGAGATATATAAACAGACAGAATATGGCAATGCCTATGTAAGACAAGAAGTGTCTGGAGCAGTTATCAGATCGGTACCTACTGCTACAATGGCAGCTTATCAAGAGTTAAGTGAGTTTGAACATGGTGTTATAGTCAGTGCAAGAGAGATGGAATACAGCAGATCTGAGGTAGCGATGAAGTGGTGATTTCCCCATATGACCATTTCTCGAGCATATGGTGAATATAAGAAATCCAGTAAAACATCAAATTTACGACATCGCTGTAGCTGGAAAAAATCTTACAAGAATGGGAGAAACGACGACTGAAGAGAAGCATTCAGTGTGACAGAAGTGTAACCCCTCTGCAAATTGCTGCAGATTTCAATGCTGGGCCATCAGTGTGCAAACCATTCAATGAAACAGCATCAATATGGGCTTTCGCAGTCGAAGGCCCACTTGTGTATCATTGACAACTGCACAACACAAAGATTTACACCTCGCCAGGGCCCGTCAACAATGACTGATACCATGTTGCCTCTTTTCAAATTGTATCGAACGGATGGACATGTATGAGTATGGAGACAACCTCATGAATTCATGGACCCTGCATGTCAGCAGGCGACTGTTCGACCTGGTGGAGGCTCTGTAATGGTGTGGGACGTGTGCAGTTGGAATTAAATGGGACCCCTTATACTTCTAGATACGATTCTGACAGGTGACATATATGTAAACATCATGTCTACCTGCCTCCATTCATGTCCATTGTGCATTCCGACGGACTTGGAAAAATCCAGCAGGTCAATCCGACACCCCACACGTCCAGCACTTCCACTGGCCTCCAAACTCTCCAGACATGAACATGTTTGGGCATACCTGGGATGCCTTGCAACAAGCTGTTCAGAACAGATTCGACCCCCTTCTACTCTAGCAGACTTATGGGCAGCACTGCAGGATTCATGGTGTCATTCCTTCGATGACTACTTTAGACATTAGTTGAGTCCATGCCACGTCATGCTGCAAAACTTCTGCATACTCGCGGGGGCCCTACCCGATATTAGGCAGGTGTACCAGTTTCTTTGGCTCTTCAGTGTGTGTATCATACATATTTCCTTATATATATGAAAAATGATAAATAACTCTTGCATATTTAATCTTCACACAGTCTGTCCAATCATGACTGGTAAACGACGCAGATCCAGAAATTAAAAACATCAAGTTACTGGTATTTCTATAGATACGTTAACTTTGCACACCTTATGTTATGGAAGTAAGAGCTCTGGAAACCAAGGGGCTGTTAGTTCTGTTTTGCATATATATCTACTTGATTAGTTCTCATTAGTTGGAAAATAATATTGTGGAAATATGAAACCTACCACCCCAAGAAACGACAGTGAGAAGATGGATGTCATGTAAAAATAAGCAAACACTGCAGAAAGTGCTAGATTCCCAATTTCTGGAATAGACAGGAAGATTTATGGGTCTCTACGTCAGCCAAACATAACGAATAGAATAGTTTGGTAAATTCCATAAATGGATATAAGTCTGCCACAGCTGCCTGTATTCGAGATGACTGTAACTGCAAAATCATCTGAAAGGAAAAAAGATCAAGGTCAATTACAAATACACACTTTCTATCTAATCAAGTGCTTCAGATGAAGGATGTTTCATTTATTTATTTATTATACACCTTTAAAAATGCAACCAACATAATCTTTTGTGTACACAGACATAGCAATACAATTACATAAATAACAAGCACAGACTAAGAAATATTTTACGTAATTACTATTCGACATTAAATTGTCCATCATACTGCGTATGATGTATTCTGTAGAATCACATACATAAGTTTAATGTAATGAAACTATATTACTGTCTGAGATAATTTTTAAAGCCTATTTCGAACTCCTCTATTGTATAAAATGCTTTTTCTCTCAAAGCCACATCTGTGCGACGTCTTTAAACATATTGGTGACACATTGTGTACCTGTAGTGACAACATATTAAACTGTTTTACCCTCATGTATTTGTAAATGTTTCCTTAAGTCTAGCGACTGTGATGTCTGTCTTCTGTTTTAGGTGTGTATTATATTGACGGGCCACGTGGCTACACCACCGCGGGGTCGAGGCACCTTGCCACAGTTCCTGCAGCTCCCCCCCCCCCCCCCCCCCCATCAGAGGTTCGGATCCTCCCTCAGGCATGGATGGGTGTGTTATCCTTAGCGTGAGATAGTTTTAGATTAAGTAGTGTGTAAACCAATGACCTCATGACCTCAGCAGTTTGTCCCAATAGGAACGTACCACAAATTTCCAAAATAACATCAATGGGTAGAGTGTTTTAGTTTGTAATAATGCTAGTTTTCTTTTGTATGTATTAGACAACTTAATATGAAGAGGAATGTAGCTGTTGGTATTTTTATTTTTTTTTTTAAATAGGGTTTCCAAGACTCATTATTTATAGCCCCACAGATGCATCTGAACTCCTTATTTTTGCCAAATGTGATCTTTTTTTGCTCCAGGGAAATTCCTCAATAACACAATGGCACGTCAATTGTGCTTGGAAAAAGGTATAGTATGCATTTAGCAATAGCTTATCATTAACACATGACCTTAGTTTCCCTAACAAATATGTAACACATACTAAGTTAGTAGAGATATATTTGGTATAATTCTTCCATGTTAATTTCGTGTGAAGACAGAAGTCAAGAAGTTTAGCTGAAGCAGTTATTGTCATCCTCTTTAATTGATAAGGTAAAGAGAATATTTACAGTTTGTCAGTATTAATACAAAATTCAGTGAGATGGAACCACTTACTGGCTGCACTGAAATGATCCCTACTTTACTGCTTTAATGCTCCTCAATTTTTACCAGCTGGAACAAAAGTGGTACCATCATAACATAAATTTTCACATACTAATCACTGGTTATGACATAATGTATCGTTAGTCACTAAAATTAGGAAGTATTATGTTATGTGGCTGGCATTTGGCTGAAATCAGAAATTAGTGGCTAGTGTTTGGTTGAAATCAGAAATCGGTCATGTGACATTCCTCACTCACTAATTTTGAGACACAGTATTGTATCCATCATATTTCGTTGTTTCCATGTTATAACTTGGATTTTTTGACAGTATGCAATTTGAAGGCAACGTCAAATAGAAGATTTATCACAAACACATCACTCTATATACGATTTGTTATAATTAAATATCTCTTAGACACATCAGTCCTTAAGAGATTTCAAGATAAAATGCATTCACTGTGGTTAGAGACGTATTGTTACAGAACTGAAAGAAGTAGGATAATATCCTAGAACACACTAATACCTTTTCTCTCCAGCTTTGCTTTTGTAACACATTCTGGGTCTTCTTATTTATGTAATAGAAGCATGTCCCACAATATTCGATGTTATTTACATGAAATGAGTTTCTTCTCTTTCATGGCTTCAAGCTTAAAAAATGAACGATGAAACTGCTGCTAGTGAAACAAGCAGTAAAGACATTTACATCATATGAAATTTATATTTTTTCTTATCACAAATACTTGACTTTTTTTTAATATGTCATGATTCTTGAGGGTGTGGTTAGGTGGGAACCTACAAGTAAAGCTTAAGTTACTGCGAGTGAAACGAGCAGCAATCATATGTATAGTCTTGCTTGTTACCAATACTTTGTGGTTTCTTTGAAATAAGCCACGATTTTTGGGAGTGTGGTTATACACAAACCAAAGAGCACAGCTTAAATTGGTGCAAATGAAATGAGCAGCAACCATATTTATAGTTTTGCTTGTCATAAATGCTGCTTGGGATTAGCCGAGCGGTCTAAGGCGCTGCAGTCATGGACTGTGAGGCTGATCCCGGCGGAGGTTCGAGTCCTCCCTCGGGCATGGGTGTGTGTGTTTGTCCTTAGGATAATTTAAGTTAAGTAGTGTGTAAGCTTAGGGACTGATGACGTTAGCAGTTAAGTCCCATAAGATTTCACACATATTTGAACGTTTTGTCATAAATATTTAGTTATGATCGAATCTTTAGCAGCGCTTTCACAAATGTGGTAGTCAAGACAAAGAGCACATTACACTGTGGGAGAAAGACATCATGTCACAGTCTGATTTCATGCAAATGCCAGTCACACACTGTGGTACTTCCTGATTTCAGTCACTCATAGCATAAGAAACAGTCCCTAATACAACATAAAAATGCTATCAAGTTATTGTGTCTTTTCATATAAATCTTTTCACTTATATCTACTTTATCAGCTTTCACTTTGTAATTTAAGTTTTCTTATTTAGAAACTATCATCAGAATTACTAACACTTAGTGGAAATCAGAACCACCCACAGTAACATTATGTGTGTGGAGGATGGATTCTATGGACTAATCCCACTAACTCTGATACGAAAGTGTGTTTCACTTTGCTTTTTGGTACTTTTGTTAAATATAGTTTTTAAGCATATGAGATAGATTGATCAAACTGTGAGGTCAAAATGCCGTGATGGAAGTGATCTGATTAATCTAAAAGAAGATGTTTTAGTCATTATTAATTAACTAAAACAGAAATAAGGATGTAGCAGCAAATTTCGGGATAACTCAACCTTACAAAATCCGACGCCTAATACGTAATGTGCTAATCAGATACAGTCTTTTAATATACCAATTAAATTATGTACAATTTTGGTTTTGTAGTAATTATTGTTTTCGTAACTTTTAGCCTTTCTGTCCCCACACCAAACCAGTTTAGTCAATATATTACAAACACGATTTGCCTCCAAACAACAGAGACAGAGTGTAAGGATACCTGAACATCATTTTGGTTGTCTTTGAAATTGTTTAAACGATAATTTGATTGAAAAGTCATTGTGTAATTATAACCTGACGCCATAAGAACGACATTACACATCACCATTGTAAAATTAGCTGTTATAGGCAATTATCTACTAACCAACTAATAAGGGACACATTTGTTTGGTTTGACAGCTTCAGATGACAGTGTGTATTTTCTTTTCTGAGCTATGATATGGTGCAAACATTGATGGCAGCCATATTTAAATGCAACAAACGTGGATGTTTGCAGAAATTTATTCAGGAGTGGTCAAGGTTTTAAAATTTTCGTATTTGATATGGCCCTCAGCAGACAATTATACCCTAAGAATAAATTGTAACATGGTATTATCAGTTTTATTGTATCTCAAAGCATTGGTAGTTGACTCTGTATATTTTGAAGAACACACTACTTTCATATCCCAAAAGGCAAGCATATTTCATAAATAAAGTAAATCTTTTTGTACTAGTAATAATGAATATGGATACATTCTTTTCAATTAAACGATCGAAAATGACATCTGCATATGATTCAACAAATCGGGAAATTATGGCAGACAATATTCACTAAAGATATTTTCGTTCATATAGTTATAGTGTTTAGATTGTCACTGAATACTGCAATAGAACGAAAAAGTCAGACAGGCTACATAAACCTTGTTGAATATCACAAAAATAACAGTAAAAAGTGACTGATTAAAATAGTAAATTTGAAGTCATCTGGCTTACAAAATGTAAAGTCTGATCATGTGAATGGATTTATTAGATTATTTTCACACCATCCAGTGTTTCGGGCTGACCTGCATAATTAAAGTAAAATGAAGCTTCTTTTTTGGTTTGTTTGGATAATGTGCAACCCACAGTCAGCATTCTAAGCTCCCAAAAAACTCAAGTTAACCAGTAGAACTGACTTAACAGCCTAGAACTGAAGAAACAAGATGATACTCTAACCCCAGGTTGTCACAATATTGTGCAACATGCCTACTGCACTTCAGGGTTCGTAACTCTATAGCTACATGTAGGCAATGGTTTTGCCACAGTGGTAACACCGATCCCCATTGGATGACCCAAGTTAAGCGCTGTAGAGCTTGGCTAGCACTCGGATGTGTCACTGTCCCTGTCTGCCAAGTGCTGTTTGCAAGTGGGGTGCATCGAGCAGGTAGTTTGGAGAATTTAAAAAGGGAAACGAATAGCTTGAAGATTGATATATTTGAAATTAGTGAAGTGCAGTGGCAGAAAGAACAGGACTTCTGGTCAGGTCTGTACGGGGCTATAAATACGAAATCAATTGGGGATAATGCTGGTGGTGGTGGTGGTTAGTGTTTAACGTCCCGTCGACAACGAGGTCATTAGAGACGGAGCGCAAGCTCGGGTTAGGGAAGGATGGGGAAGGAAATCGGCCGTGCCCTTTCAAAGGAACCATCCCGGCATTTGCCTGAAACGATTTAGGGAAATTACGGAAAACCTAAATCAGGATGGCCGGAGACGGGATTGAACCGTCGTCCTCCCGAATGCGAGTCCAGTGTGCTAACCACTGCGCCACCTCGCTCGGTGATAATGCTGGGATATGTCTAATGATGAAGAAGAAAATAAGGGTGTAGGTTAAGTTTCTATGACCAGTATAGTGAACACATTATCGTAGTCAAGAAAAAAATGAAGCCAACATCCACTACAAAATTACATGTTTATATCCCAACTAGCTTTGCACATGACGTACAGATTGAAAGAATTTATGATGAGATAAAATAAATTATTCTGATAGTTGAGGGAGAGTAAAATTTAACTTTGATGAGGATTGGAATTAGGTAGCAGGAAAACGAAAAGAAGGGAAAAGAGTAGTAGGACAAGGACTGGGGGAAAGAATGAAAAATTCTGGTAGATTCTGCATGGACCATAATTTAATCATCACTAATAGATGGTTTAAAAATCATGAAATAAGGCTGTACACATGGCAAAGTCCTGCAGACACAAGAAAGATTTCAAATACATTACCGGATGGTAGGACAGAGATCTCGAAACCAGATATTAAACTCAAAAAATTTCCAGGTGCAGATATGGATTCTGCAAATATTTTTATTGGTTATGAATTGCACATTAAAACAGAGGAAACTGCAGAAAGGTAAGAAATTAACATGATGGGACACAGATAAGTCGAAAAAAGCAGAGGTTGATGAGAATTTCAAGGAAGAAGTAGGCAACTATCGACTGAAAGAAGCTTAAGAAACCCAACAGAAGGCAAATGGGTAACACTGAGAAATAAAATGGTGAAGATAGTAGAGTATCAAACAAGTAAAAAGAAAAGGACCAGTAGAAATAGCTGGATAATGCACGAGATATTGAAATGATTGACGAAGAAGAAAATATAAAAATACGGCAACTGCAGCCGTGAAAAGGAAATACAGATGTCCAAAAAGAGAGATTGACAGCAAGTGCAAAATGGCCAAGCAGGACCTGCTATATGAGAAATGCAAGGATTAAGAAGCATGTATAACTAGGCAAAGATAAATTCCGCCCACAGAAAATTAAAGAGTCCTTTGGAGAAAGGGAAGCTGCTGTATAAATGTCAAGAACTTCAATGGCAAGCCAGTACTAATCAAAGAAGGCAAAGTTGAGAGGTGGAAGATATACACAGAAGAGCAATGCAGTGTAAATTATGTTGAAAGTAATGTTATGGAAAGGGAAAAGAAATTAGATGAAGATGAGCTGAAAATATAACACTGGAAGAAGAATTTTGGCAGAACACTGAGGACTTAAGTGGAAACAAGGGCCTTGTAGTGGACAATATTCAGTGTGGATTATTAGACGCTGTAGAGAGCCAACCATGACAAACTATTTTACCTGATGTGCAAGATTTAAGAGACAGGCGAAATACCTTGAGAATTCAAGAAGAATGTATTAATTCCAGTTTCAAAAGAGGCGGCTGCAGATAAGTCCGAATATTACCGAACCATCAATTATTTAGTCATGGTTGCAAAATACAGACACTAATATTCACAGAAGAATGGAAAAAAACCATTAAAGCTGATATTGGGGAATGTGTGTTTGGGTTCTGGAGTATGAAGGTACACACAAAGCAATACTGAGACTACGAATTATCTTAGAAGACAGTTTAAATGAAGATAAATCTACATTTATAATTTTGTAGACCCACAGAAAGCTTTCAACAATGTTGATTGGAATACAGTCTTTTAAATTCTAAAGCTAGCTGGGATAAAATACAGAGAGCAGAAGGTTATGTACTTCTAGCGAACAGACCGTATTGCAGTTATGAAATCGAAGAGCATGAAACATAACTTTAAACGTAATTTTAAATCTTCGTTAAATTTTTTCTCCCTTACATGGTTAGTGTCGAATATTTAACACCTTACCTCATTCGCATATTAATCAGACGTTTGAAGGTGTTTCATACATATGAGTTTGAATCTTTAAAGAATCAGGTGATGGGTTTATTGATGAGGCACGTAAAAGTTTTAGTTGATTTTTGCTGTTTTGACAGCAAAGTAACTGAGGATGGCGGAAGCAGAGAGGATATAAAATGCAGACTGGTTGTAGCTAGAAACACATTTCTCAAGAAGCAGAATTTGTTAACATCTAATACAAATTTCAGTGTCAGGAAGTGTTCTCTGAAGCTATTTGTGTGGAGTGTAGCCTTCTACAGAAATGAAATGTGCATTACAAGCAGTTCAAATAAGAAGAGAATAGAAGTTTTCCAAATGTGGTACTACAGAATAATGCTGAAAATTAGATAGGTAGATCGAGTGTCTAATGAGGTGGTACTGAATCTAATTGGGGAGAAAAGAAATTTATAGAAGAATTTGACTAGAAGAAGGGACCATTTGGTACTACATGTCCTAAGGCATGAAGGTAGCGGTAGTTTGATAGTAGAGGGAAGTGTGCTGAGTAAAAATTGTAGAGGGAGGCCAAGCAATGAATACAGTTAAGCAGTTTCAATTAGAGGTTGCTGTATTTAGCCAACATGAGGAGGCTTGCACAGGATACAGTAAGGTGGAGAGCTGCACAAACCAGTCTTTGATTCAAGACCACATCAACAACTACATCACATTTTATTGGTAGCATTATTACTATTATATTTTCCTTATTACTATGCTTGAGACGCTAGAAACAAAGGGAATGGATACCGCTACTAGCTTCACAGTTGTGTTAGGCTTTAACCATAAAGATTGCACTGTCTGAGAGGCTAATTTTGCATTTTTGAATTGATGTGTTAATCCGAGAATGTTATTAAAATTGTATTTAGAGAAATACAATATCACTCTTTCCAACGATCTGTGTGCTGAGATGACGTGGATGCGACCACACCCTGCTCTGTACTGCTATGAGAGTATCACGCCACTTCAAGGCAGCCAATCCCGTGTCAGCACGTCACCACGTGACCGACGGAATGACGGCAGCTTACAGGACTTTGTTCTTCCTGTTTCTTTTGCGCAGTACTTTTGCCATACGACTGGGCAAGCTGACGCATTGGTTAGCTCACTGTACTCGCATTTGGGAGGACGACGGTTTAAACCCGCGTTCGGCCTTCCTGATTGAAGTTTCTGTGATCTCCCTAAATCGTTTCAGGCAAATGCCGGGGTGACAGCATTGAAAGGGCACGGCCGACTACCTCCCCCGTCCTTCCCTAATCCGATGCGACCACCGATGATCTCGCTATTTGGTCCCCTCACCCCAAATCAACTCAAACCCTCTTACCAAATGAGGCAACATAAAAGAAATCTATTGCTTCTATTAGTGAAAACACGATTTCTCGAAAGTTTTTAAAAAAATGTTAATCATGACAAATAACAACCATCCTGTGGTTTTCCACACTCATGCAGCATATTTGTTTGCAGAACCATTATAGCCGTAGTTACGGCATGAGTGAATAAACACCAAGTATGAAGAAAAAATTACGACTAATCGTGGTAATTTAGAAATCTGATAATATCCGGTATGAAAAACTGTCATCATACCCACTCCTGTGTGTGAGTTTTGTCTGAGGCGAAACGACGGGAAACTCAAAGCGGTCACAAGTCAGTGTAGTGCGATTTAGGTTTAACAATAAGTTGTAAAACGAAGGTGGTCTTACATAGCAGCGGCGTGCGAGACGAAAGTGGAGGAGGCTGGCAAAGAAGGCGTGGCCAATATCTTATTCACAATCTCTCGACGTCAGCTATTATCGACTGATCGAGAAAAAGAAGTAGTCCATCTTTAGGCAAAGCCTTTACAAACTATTTCATTATGCCTAACTTTATATGTAGAGGTGGCAGGAGGATGTTATTTGGATCTACAAGGTTTTGTGTAGAATGTTCTTCTCACCAGGGTTTAAAGACTTCCTCACAGACGAGTTCTTTCTGTACCAGTGTTCATCCCTAGCCCTACTGTCCCATTCACACAAGAAACATGGAAATTTGGTAAAGTCACCTTGCTGACCAAGGAGCATGCATGTTACTTTTAGATCGCCACATATCATCCAACCATGAGCAGAATAGCCTATTTTATTTAACATTATTTCTAGATTTTCATAGCTTTTTTTCATGTGTACAGATTGTCCAACAGGTATAGATGCGTACATGTTACAATTGTCTAATAAAACAGCCTTAAAACTAGTTTTGGATGAATCAATAAACATCCTCCAGTCTTCCTTGTTGTATTCAATACCAAACTCATTCATCAGACCTGGAATGTCTGAGCAGTGCACTAAATCACCTTCTTGTTGAAAAAAGTTGGAAAATTGCTGCTCACTCTTTCTATGCATGTATATGCTGGTTTCAACTGCCAATAAGTTCTTTTCTTTTAATCTAAAGCCAAGCAATTCAACTTTTTCTTTCATTAAGCCCAGATCCCTAACCAAATCGTTAAGCTCGGTCTCAGTAAACAATTTGGGCTCTAGACTTTCTGTATTACATTGGAATTCATCATCATCTGGTTCATCTAAATCACATTGTGCATCAGAAAATACTTCTGTTAGAACAGAATTTAAATCATCTGGTGGGTCAGGAAACAGCAAATCTACACCATACCTTACTGGTCGGATGGCAGATGAAAGGTTAGAGTAGCTTATTACCTTTTTTGTTTTCTGCATAATGACCAGTAATATCAACACTGCAAAAGTAGCAATCATCGGAATGATTTCTTGGCTTCCTCCATATCATGGGAACAGCAAATCTAAAGGCTTTTCTCTCCTTTTTGAACCATTTTCTCAGGTCTCCAACACACACACAATATACCTTGTGTGGCGCCTAAAATTCATCTTGATCACCAAGTTTAGATCGAAAGTATGATAGATAAACCTTTTTCAAAAAGTCAACAATGTTTCTTTGGCGTTTTTAATCACAAATTCAGCACAAATATAACAAAAACTGTCAGCAGAGTTTTTACAACCACGATTAAACACTGTATTGAGCACATGTACAGGAAACGAGAAAGTGAAGTTAGATTGACAGTATACAAACCACCATCTGTTAACACAAAAATAGAATTGACCTTTTGTGCCAGCAAATGTTTCTCATCTACATTTATTACACCTCATTTTAAATTATTTTAACTATACAAAAGCTGTTAAATTCTTTAAAAAATCGCTTAATTTAATGAATTTAACTGTAAAGTGTGAAGAAATGGTGGGTGATACAGTTTTTGAAGTGTCATATTTAGATTTCCCATCCTAACAATAAAAAGAATAAGGTATTTTCACCAAAAAGTTTTCCATTGTTGGTCTGTGTAATTATTTGTTAATATGGATTTCTCTTCACTGTAACTTTTCTGGTGCTGTAAGCTGTATATTTTTCTCAAATTAGTAACTTTCTGCTAATTAGGAGATAGCATTTCTTTGGAAGTACAATTGTACTGACCATTCATATATGATGCAAAAACACTTGATAAAGGTTTGTTTTCAAATATGAGCTGTAACGTTACATGCATTCTGCTTAACCTTAATGAAAGTTATCTTAATCCATTTTGACATATAAAAAATGTTTGTTTTGTTTTTTTCTCTGCATGCAATAATTCATATTGTCACAGAGTATGCAGTTTCATGGCAAGTCACATCTCCGATGGAATAAACAGCCGAACCAGCAAGTACCACAAAAGTAAAGTAAAGCAGCTGCCGTCATTCCACCTTGCAGACATGTGGCGCCCATCCTTACCCATGTACATGCACAGACAGTCATAAACTTCCAAACAACATGCTATTCTAGAACAACATACTTATAAAAAACCGGTATGCTCACTATGATACTCATCATTTGTCGGCCTGGTAGACATTGTGCAACACATTACCTTACCCAAGTGGTATGTTATACTGTATGTCACGTTTTTGTGTATGTAAATGATGTCATCACAACCACAGGACATAGAGAAATAAATAATACTGCTAGTTCAGAATGTACATTTGTCTTCAGAAACGAAAATTGTTAAAACTTTGTAAAATAAAAACCCTTTACTTATGGTATTTGAACTAAGTAATATTTCATATAATTCCATTTCAAAACATCTTTACTCATGATATAGCCCTAACCTTACTTAATGATTACTTGTGGATTACTTACAAAGACTCAGTAAAAATTTATCATTTCAATGTATCTGATCTCAAATACTATGCTTGAGGTCGGATAAACACTGGTGCAAAGTAACCATTCTTCAATAGGAATTTGAATTCTTGAAGTAAGTTATAGTCTTAAAATGTTATGACCATATATTATTTTTTCATTGTCTCTATTTATGTATGTGGACCAGCCACAATGGTGGCTGGTAATCCAGCTGTACCTCTGTTTTAATTATCAATGGTCTATTCAGACACAGTGAGTATTCGTAGCCTAGTCATGCTGACTTGACATGGAGTAATTATTAATTCCTATTATGAATTGATCATAGTTGTATCTTCATCTGGATTACCAACTAAACTTGTGAGGAAACATAGGCTTAGGAGCCTCATTTCTTATTTCCTCTACACTTCCTTCAAGTAGGATAAGGTAAGCAGGCAGTTAACCTACTTATTCTAAGTTAAGCTAACATTCCCTAAAAATGTGTATAAACTAAATCATGTGATTTAACCATCCAAAATAAGTAAAAATTCCCCTCGTAAAAAGCTCCTAGCAAACAAAGGTACTGCTAACCATAAGAAAAGTACGAAACATTCTAAGGAATAGTTGTGAAACACGCAAACATCCCAAGTCGTTGGATGTATCCATTCAGTTCTGACAGCAAATTATAGTTTTCCATAGACACTTCGAGCTTTTCGGAGTTTATATATTAATCTGTCAATTCCAAACAATCAAATGTAATAAATGTTGAGAACAACTAGTGTAATAAACTCGTTAACTTCCTACTTTCTGTGTTAAGAGCAGCACACAAAGTTAAGACAATTCTGTCCTAGTTATCCATTTCTGAAATGAGTATAAGAATTAGACCACAAAACTCAGGTTCGTTCCTATATTTGGCAACTTTGGAGTAATCCTCAAAGCTAATAGTATCCTACCTCTGCAGAAACCCATAAATACTCCTCCTCCTACAGAAAAATCCTTCATAAAGACCATTCAAATTTTATAGCTGTATTGGCCCTATATATATATATGCCTCCATTTTTCCTCCATTTAAACTTAAGTAATACTCCCTTTATCCCACCTGCACTATTCATAATATAATTCATGTATATATGCGTATCATAGCCTGTTCATTATTACATCACTCCCATTAAACCACTACTTTCTCGTCTTCCCTCTTATAACTTTAGTTACCTTAATTCTATTGTATTTTGAACCCACACCTTATTACTGAGTTTCCTCTTAAATATACTACTGTCTCTTAAATATACGACTGTCTCTTAAATATACTACTCTTTGTTCAACTCAGCATGAACAAGAAACATTATTTTGAGTAAAGTCATCTAGACCGATATTAAGATTTTCTTCATTTATTACACCACTTCAGCTCCTGCCACTATCAGAGATCGAAAAGGTTAGAACTTACAGAACAAGGTTGTCCTTGACAAAATATATGTTGTTCCTTTTACAGAGTAGCCTTTTTGGACTTAGAATGTAATCTGGATATTCTTGCCATTTATTACCATCTCTCTATGTGGTGATGGCTATGCATGTAAGAGAGAATCTACTCAGTTCTGATGTCTCTTCTGATCTCTTGTTCTTTTTAAATGTGAGCTGTGGTAAATTATGGTGACTTCTGTGAGTAATGAGTAATTCCTTAATAGTAAATGCTATCTTCTCATGCATACTTATCTAGATATTACTCACAAAATATTTATTCTCGTCTATTATGTAGTGAAGTTCATAGTCAGTGTGAAATAGTGACTTGTCTTGCTTCCAAATTGTTCGGTAATTGAGTAATTCAACTCATGCTTGCCAATATTTCAGGTAATGAAAGCTGTTTTTCTTTGAGCTCCCTCTCCTGGATTCGATTCTCCTTGGTACAGCTCACAACCCAAGTTGAATTATTATACATCAATGGCTAGTTTGAACACCTGATTCACTTTAGGATGATGCTTTTGCTGTAGCTTGGTTAATATTGCTAAAGTCTTCTTTTGTACTTTCATCACAGTTCCAGATAGTTTTCTATTTCAATAAGTTCGATAAATGAGCATCTTTCACAGCCTAGCCTCTTACAAAGCTCCTATAGAATCCAGCCAAATCTAAAAGTGATCATAGATGCTTAATATTTCTAGTCTCTGGACAGCCTTTTATAACTTGCATTCTTTCTGGTCTCGCGTCCGTCGGCCGTCGTAATTTAATATATTATTATTGTTGTTATTATTTTTTAATTGTTGCCGACTTACGTGGTGGGCCTTAATAAAAATGATGTTTCATTTAATTTTCATTTACGATTAAATGCTTTCCTGAAGTTCTCCTTTTTAGCAATATTAATCTCAAATTATTTGTTACGTTAATGAATGTTATACTCGCTGAATCTTAAAACATGAGCATATGAGCATATAAGCTGAACAATGTAATAAACTTTTCATATTAATTTCCTCGGCTAGTCAGCTCACTTTAAAGCAAAAGATCTTTAGTTATTAATTACAATTGCGGCCCACACACGCGCGAGAGTATTTTTCCTTACATCCATTAACCATTGTATTGTAGTCGGAGTCCTGGCTCTGGCTCTCGGCTATGGTACTGAAAATAAGAATCTTAAAGCTACGTATATCTGCAACTTCATGCGACCGTGGAGAAAAATTAATATTATGTTAATAGCGGGCGAGTATTTCGCTTCCACTAATTTTTCATAAGTTAATATCGCCACGTAATGGCGTCGTTGGCTGCATCAGCCGCTGCAATTGTTGAACTGTAAATTACTTGAATGCAGATTAATTCAAGGAAGGCGGACATGAAATCGGGATCACCTCTTACAAATTAAAAGTGCACAATAATATTAAATATATATATATATATATATATATATATATATATATATATATATATATATAATCTGCTTAACTCATACAAAGATGCTTACATTTGCCAGCACTCGTAAGATGTCCGTCTATACACAATCAAGACAAGAGAAGAAGTGAAGACTACTAAAAAAATTAATGAAAGAGCGTATCTTGTTGTCTCTTTAGATCACTTTGTTATATTTCTCTGCATTGCATTTCTTTGCATTTCTTGCACTAATTCCCTCCCTAATAAATATTGAGCAGGAATGAAAACCGACACAGGAATGTCCAATTCGGTAATGGAGTAATTCAATCATGCTTGCCAAGACTTCAACTAATGAAAGCTATTGTTCTGTGATCACCCTCTCCTGGATTCCATTCTCCTTGGTACAGCTCACAACCCAAGGCGAATTGTAATACTTCCATGGCATTTACTTTAAACTGTAAAGATTTTCTTTCAAATAAGAAGGCTGTGTATGGCCTTGAGTGTTCATGTAATGCTACCTGCCAGTATCCTTCCATGAAATCTATGGAAATATGAAATTCAGCTTCATCAAAGTTAGATAACATCTCTTCTGTACTCAGGGTTCTAACCCTTTCTGTCTCTTTGTGTTTATGGAGTGATCATGAATCTAAAACTAAATGAACACCTACCACAAGTCTCTTAAGTACCCACAACAGACCCTAAAAATACATTGAGTTATATTGCTGTCTATCTCCTTTCGTATTTCATCTCTCACTGCAATTCGAAGGTTTATTGGTAGTGGATATGACTTGCAAAAGGAAAAAAACGGTGTCATCTTTTACTTTAAAGTTACAGAAGTATTCCTTCATTAGTCCCAAGTTATCTGTGACCACATCTTTACGTTTTAACAGAATACCTTCTAATTAAAATTTCTGTTCTTCTGGCACTACAGGTGATTCTCTTGCTATCGATTAAATGCCAACTCCTCTTGATTTAATACTTCCCTTCTTTTTCTTGTTTATTTTCATCTGTTGCAATAATATCAGTAAACACAACTAAATGAATATGCTCCTCTGATGATGGGCCTTGCTTAGATTTCAATGGATTACTTTGGAAAGCTATGCTAGCTACCTTTTTACCTATTTTCCACACAAATATTTTCTGGTTGAAATCCAATCGATAATAATTATCAAGTAACCAATCTTATCCTAACAGGATATCTATGGCACCAGCAACAATGTTTGATGGAAGTTCCACTTTTTAATCGTAACTGGTAGTCATATTTCTTTTTTAATTTGCTTCCCTTTATTACAGGTGGTTCCAGTAACACACACTCCCATTACTGGTACTAGGAGGCAACAATATTTCTTCCTCATTAGCGCTAGCCATGGTGTAAGATTAATGATATTTTATGCACAGAATATAGGTGAACATCAACTTTCTTTCCAAAAATGTCACTCACTACTATTGGTTTACAATGTTCTTCCTTAGCTGTTACTTTTCCTTCTTTAAACAACTACTCAAGAATAGGTCTCAGCCATGTGAGTATTACTGTCTTCTCTGAATGAGGGCCTACTATTCTATTATTAGTTTGGCATGGATCTTAGTGTCAAATCTTTTTCCTGAACTTTAGGGTGAATTTTACAGCAATTCATCCACAAAGCTTTAATGTAGCAAAAATTATGTTTATATCTTTTTTAGTAATAGGTCAAATTTCGGACAACTTTTTCCATAATGAATCATATTTCGACCAAATTTTTTTCCAGAAATCCAAATATTTGTCGTATTTTTAAGTACACAAGAATATAAACACGAAAATTTTGCTCACATGACAATGTTTGAGGTAATGTTGTCACAATTAAACACAATTACTACAAAGATTTATTTATCGGGTTTATAGTAGACAAGCAGTGTAACACATTATGTAGTCCGTTCACTGATGTAAAGATTGTTGCACAGAGTCTACAAAACATTCTCGAAGCCAACAAGGGTGGCTTCTGGCGTAATAAACGTAGCACAAGTAGTCGCCCCATTCAGTTTGAATACAAACTTAGTCCTATTCGACGAAACCAGGGGAGAAATTCTTCAGCAATGACAAGGAAATATTATTTTATAAACTATATGAAGTTAAGGTTAATGGGGGAAACGGCTTTATCGTGTAAAAACACTGCAACACCTCCAAACACAGTAGCTGCACGAAGATAAGTGCTGAAAAGGACAGCAGACGAACGCTGTTATTTGAGTAGACATGTCCATCTTCAGAGGTGCAAGAACTTGTTTAAGATGGTGGTGTCTTGCAATGTCCTATTGGAGAAGCTGAAGAATCCCCGCTTCAGACAGTTCTTGAAGTACAAAATAAATCCAGTTCCAGATGAAGCTACGCTGAGAAACGACTATTTATCTGTGTGCTACGAGGAAGTGCTCGATAAAATACGAACTAAAGTTCTTGACCAAGAGATTAGGGCGTCTATCGGAAATCACCAATTTGGATAGGGGTTAAATTGTAAATACTTTTGTTGGTGTTCTTAAAGTTGACGGACCTGGAGAAATGTTTCTCCTAAGGGTGTGAAGCTCTCAGCAGAATAAACAGCTCGACAACCGCCTTTGCGTTTGACAACACAATGAAGCTACTGTCGCTAGTTGGTGTGAATAGAGACCAATAAATGGTGCTTCATACATGGCTGTAGCAGCCTACAGACTTCAGAGTCTCTATCCCAGTGTGGCACACATCACTTGCCTTGCACACGCATTGTACAGAGCTGTAGAAGAGGTGAAATTAAATTGCACTGATGTGAGTCAACCGATCTCTTCTAGCAAGATAATCTATGTGAAAGCTCCACTAAGAGTACAAAAATTATAGAACAGGAGCTTCCCTCCATTTCCCCCTCAGCTTGTACTTACACAATGAGGTTCTTGGGTTAATGTTGTTGAGTATTACTGTACCTATTACACCAAAACAAGACGATCTTTTCTGAGCCTGATAGTGATTAATAAAGTGCTATCAGAACTGAGAAAGAGTTCTTTACAGATACGTTGTCTCTAAACTTGACATACATCAACGCGCTGTGTCGTCCGAACAAGACACAGGTGCAAAGATGGGAGCTGGTGCCAGTGCCATAGAGACTCTCCACTTGCGCGAGTTCCACCTGCGCCACTGTCGGCGCTGAGCATGGAGGTAAGAATAGAGGGAGACGCCGTGACGTCACAGCTGTGAAGCTATGTGAAGCTGAGGGTAGCCATCTCAATCCGACCGAAACATTGCTGCTGTAAGCTTGTGTGCATAGGCTTGTCGCTCACTTTTGGAAGGATTTTGCG
This sequence comes from Schistocerca piceifrons, assembly GCF_021461385.2. Lineage (NCBI taxonomy): Eukaryota > Metazoa > Arthropoda > Insecta > Orthoptera > Acrididae > Schistocerca > Schistocerca piceifrons. The sequence continues at coordinate 965,582,594 of NC_060149.1, forward strand.
CTATTATGGTGACTTGTGTGGTGTTCGGATGTACGAATCTTTCTGATTGTGATGCGAAATCGAAGGGAATAACATTTCATGTGTAAGTTGTCTCGTTAAGTGTGATTTTACAACTTCATTGTGAATGAACGTGTGCTGCATCGGTACTTGTACTATAGCGTGTTTTTCTCCTGTAGATTTCCTAAAAATGAAAGTCGGAAAGCTCTGTGGGAGAATGCCGTGAGGAGGAAGAATTGGTGTGCGTCTAAATGGAGCACTATATGTTCTCAGCATTTCTGAGAAGAGGACATAGACCGAACTTCCGTTTCAACAGTAAGGCTCCGAGAAAATGCTGTACCATCAGTTTTCCCTACACACCCAAAACATTTGCAAAAGGTATGTTAATTCAAAGAATTAAATTCTTAGTTTTCAAGTTCACGTTTCAGTATAATATGTACGTATCGTCGATAATCGAAGTGTTGAGTAACTCACTTTGTCTTCATCATGTACCAAATTAAAAGCTAACACTACATTAACTGGCCTAAACAGGACACTGTGTAGATTTGCCATTCTATGTACCACATTTCAGTAAATATTGGTGGTAATGAAGAGTGTTTCCCAGTAGTGTAACGTAACTGAAATGTCCCAGTACGTATTACAAACAAGATGTATTTATGGGGCTTTGGAGGGAGGGTATAGCTAACTTAGTTTTCAGTTTCAATTATTTAGTTTGTGATACACGTATATTACTGAATTAACAACATTGTATCGTTTACATTGAAGGCTAGCTGTTCGTAATATTACATTAAAAACTATTTTTAATCAGAAGACATGCGGAATTTCGCCTTTACGAGATTTTATTTTAAACAAAAACTTTGAAATAACCAATCTGATGACGTTACATGCGTATATGGTGCAATTAGCCACTGTAATACACGCAGCGCTATAGCACACTGACAATGTTTTGGTCAGAGTGCCATGGCAGCGAGCCACGCCCCCATGGCTTCAAAACGTAGTACGGCTGGGATACGTAGCGCCATCTCCCCTTATTCTTACCTCCATGGCGCTGAGGGTAAAGATATCGACCTCGCCTCAGCCAATTGCTGACCGATTACAGTCTGCCAATGACCAGACGACAACGGAAAGAAGCCTGCTCGGACGATAGAAGAGCAGCTCTCGCCCATTTGTTTATAGATCATCGTCCAGGGCTGACTCGGACAGGGAATGTCATTTAGTGAACTCTTAAAAGTGAACAGACAGTTCTTGTAAAAATTTCATTTGCTATGTACTGTGAAGTTTACCTTCAATCATTTGCACTTAGCCATTGAGGGCCTCTTTTGTCTTATATTATATGCAGTATTGCAGACTTAATCATTCAACAAGTCACAAAGACAAGTAAACCTTTTTAACTAATTTGTGTGACTTTCTTGCTAATTTGTTGGAGTGTTGTTGAACCTACATTCACCTATCCTGTCACCTGACCCTGGGGCACAGTTGTGTAATAGTGGCAGGGACAAATTGTCTTAGCGGTGTACTGCACCAGAAGCCATTCCACAAACTCTCAAACTCAGCCTGCCGTAACACGGTGGCAACTCGGCCTCCACAGCAGTATCGACGAGCCCTTTACAAAACTGGTGACGTGAGTTTACAAAACAACGCCAACTTTCCAGTGGTATCAAAAGGCATCACATGACTGTAAGCTGATGATACTCAACTGTGTGATGCCCTGTCTATTGTGCAACATAAGCAAAGTGAGTTGCATTGAGCTCGTGTTCATCTGATCAATAAAGTGAACAACAAACTGCAAGGTGTTCTCCAGTCAATCAGCATATTAGTACTTACATTACTGTTCACGCAACAAGCTGACACTTGGCACGGTGGCTGATGGGAGCGACAGCTGCTGGACATACCTTCACATCAGCCACCTTCACATCAGCCACCACACTAAGTGTCAACCTAGTTTCTGATGATGCTGTTTACATTACTAGAATGAATTGTCTATGCCTCGTTACTTCCTTGATTATTTCTCCTATTATTATTCCACATCCTTACTTCACAATAATTCGTATTACTTTTTCGTTAAAATGTGTGTGGATACCTTTCTCTTCATTATTGCCTGGTTGGCAGTTGTCACCTTGTGCGTAGTCTCCTCATTCTTTGTTCAGTATATCAATACCTTTGATAAATGTCAATAAACAGATTGCCGTCATCTTCTAAAATATTATATATCTTTCTTGACATAGTAAGGTATCCTCTGCACCAACACTTTGATTACAGGCTGTCCTTTATAGGATTGTCCACGTATTTTGAGCTTTTTAGCTACCACTCATTATACAGGGTGTCCCAAAATAATGTATACGCTCTTTGAAACAGAGAATATCTTTAATTAAAGGAGACAGAAATACAATTTTTATGGGTAATAATTAAGAAGGCGGTGAAAAAAATAACAATGATTTCTTCTGTTTCAGGATTGTCAGCGAACATGGCGTTATCGTTTGAACAAAGGAAATGGACGCTAAAGTGTTACTGGAAAACAGAGAATGTGAGTGTCGTATGCTGACATGTTGTTGTTGTTGTTGTGGTCTTCAGTCCTGAGACTGGTTTGATGCAGCTCTCCATGCTACTCTATCCTGTGCAAGCTTCTTCATCTCCCAGTACCTACTGCAACCTACATCCTTCTGAATCTGCTTAACGTATTCATCTCTTGGTCTCCCTCTACGACTTTTATCCTCCACGCTGCCCTCCAATGCTAAATTTGTGATCCCTTGATGCCTCAAAACATGTCCTACCAACCGATCCCTTCTTCTAGTCAAGTTGTGCCACAAACTGCTCTTCTCCCCAATCCTATTCAATACCTCCTCATTAGTTACGTGATCTACCCACCTTATCTTCAGCATTCTTCTGTAGCACCATATTTCGAAAGTTTCTATTCTCTTCTTGTCCAAACTAGTTATCGTCCATGTTTCACTTCCATACATGGCTACACTCCATACAAATACTTTCAGAAACGACTTCCTGAAACTTAAATCTATACTCGACGTTAACAAATTTCTCTTCTTCAGAAACGATTTCCTTGCCATTGCCAGTCTACATTTTATATCCTCTCTACTTCGACCATCATCAGTTATTTTACTCCCCAAATAGCAAAACTCCTTTACTACTTTAAGTGTCTTATTTCCTAATCTAATTCCCTCAGCATCAACCGATTTAATTTGACTACATTCCATTATCCTCGTTTTGCTTTTCTTGATGTTCATCTTATATCCTCCTTTCAAGACACTGTCCATTCCGTTCAACTGCTCTTCCAAGTCCTTTGCTGTCTCTGACAGAATTACAAAGTCATCAGCGAACCTCAAAGTTTTTACTTCTTCTCCATGAATTTTAATACCTTCCCCGAATTTTTCTTTTGTTTCCTTTACTGCATGCTCAATATACAGATTGAATAACATTGGAGAGAGGCTACAACCCTGTCTCACTCCTTTCCCAACCACTGCTTCCCTTTCATGCCCCTCGACTCTTATAACTGCCATCTGGTTTCTGTACAAATTGTAAATAGCCCTTCGCTCCCTGTATTTTACCCCTGCCACCTTCAGAATTTGAAAGAGAGTATTCCAGTTAACACTGTCAAAAGCCTTCTCTAAGTCTACAAATGCTAGAAACGTAGGTTTGCCTTTTCTTAAACTTTCTTCTAAGATAAGTCGTAAGGTTAGTATTGCCTCCCGTGTTCCAACATTTCTATGGAATACAAACTGATCTTCCCTGAGGTCCCCTTCTACCAGTTTTTCCATTCGTCTGTAAAGAATTCGCGTTAGTATTTTGCAGCTGTGACTTATTAAGCTGATAGTTCGGTAATTTTCACATCTGTCAACACCTGCTTTCTTTGGGATTGGAATTACTATATTCTTCTTGAAGTCTGAGGGTATTTCGCCTGTCTCATACATCTTGCTCACCAGATGGTAGAGTTTTGTCAGGACTGGCTCTCCCAAGGTTGTCAGCAGTTCTAATGGAATGTTGTCTACTCCGGGGGCCTTGTTTCGACTCAGGTCTTTCAGTGCTCTGTCAAACTCTTCACGCAGTATCTTATCTCCCATTTCATCTTCATCTACATCCTCTTCCATTTCCATACTATTGTCCTCAAGTACATCGCCTTTGTATAAACCCTCTATATACTCCTTCCACCTTTCTGCCTTCCCTTCTTTGCTTAGAACTGGGTTGCCATCTCAGCTCTTGATATTCATACAAGTGGATCTCTTCTCTCCAAAGGTCTCTTGAATTTTCCTGTAGGCAGTATCTATCTTACCCCTAGTGAGACAAGCCTCTACATCCTTACATTTGTCCTCTAGCCACCCCTGCTTAGCCGTTTTGCACTTCCTGTCGATCTCATTTTTGAGACCTTTGTATTCCTTTTTGCCTGCTTCATTTACTGCATTTTTATATTTTCTCCTTTCATCAATTAAATTCAATATTTCTTCTGTTACCCAAGGATTTCTATTAGCCCTCGTCTTTTTACCTACTTGATCGTCTGCTGCCTTCACTACTTCATCCCTCAGAGCTACTCATTCTCTTCTACTGTATTTATTTCCCCCATTCCTGTCAATTGTTCCCTTATGCTCTGAAACTCTCTACAACCTCTGGTTCTTTCAGTTTATCCAGGTCCCATCTCCTTAAATTCCCACCTTTTTGCAGTTTCTTCAGTTTCAATCTGCAGTTTATAACCAATAGATTGTGGTCAGAATGCACATCTGCCCCTGGAAATGTCTTACAATTTAAAACCTGGTCCCTAAATCTCTGTCTCACCATTATATAATCTATCTGATTCCTTTTAGTATCTCCGGGATTCTTCCAGGTATACAACCTTCTTTTATAATTCTTGAACCAAGTGTTAGCTATGATTAAGTCATGCTCTGTGCAAAATTCTACAAGGCGGCTTCCTCTTTCGTTTCTTCCCCCCAATCCATATTCACCTACTATGTTTCCTTCTCTCCCTTTTCCTACTGACGAATTCCAGTCACCCATGACTATTAAATTTTCGTCTCCCTTCACTGCCTGAATAATTTCTTTTATCTCGTCATACATTTCATCTATTTCTTCATCATCTGCAGAGCTAGTTGGCATATAAACTTATACTACTGTAGTAGGCATGGGCTTTGTGTCTATCTTGGCGACAATAATGCGTTCACTATGCTGTTTGTAGTAGCTAACCCGCACTCCTATTCTTTTATTTATTATTAAACCTACTCCTGCATTACCCCTATTTGATTTTGTATTTATAACCCTGTAATCACCTGACCAAAAGTCTCGTTCCTCCTGCCACCGAACTTCACTAATTCCCACTATATCTAACTTTAACCAATCCATTTCCCTTTTTAAATTTTCTAACCTACCTGCCCGATTAAGGGATCTGACATTCCACGCTCCGATCCGTAGAACGCCTGTTTTCTTTCTCCTGATAACGACGTCCTCTTGGGTAGTCCCCGCCCAGAGATCCGAATGGAGGACTATTTTACCTCCGGAATATTTTACCCAAGAGGACGCCATCATCATTTAATCATACAGTAAAGCTGCATGTACTCGGGAAAAATTGGAGACATTGGAGAGCTGAATTTGGAATACCACCACCAACAAGAGTAACAATTCTAATAATCAGAGATAAGTTTGAAATCGAAGAAACAGTGCACAATGAGAAGAAGAGACATAGCGGACGAAAGAGAAGTTCAACAGACCACGAGGGTTTTGATGCAGTAATCCAGGCATACACACGATCCCCGAAGAAATATGTGAGGCAATACTCTCATGGGGCTGGGATCTGCAGAAGCAGTGTTCATTCATACAATTTTGCCGTCTCAGAACTTTAAGCCTTACATTCCAAGACTTCTCCATGCTCTTAACGAGGATGATCCTGATAGGCGAAGCGAATTTTGTGAGTGGCACATTAACAGATGTGAAGAAGAGCAATGTTTCCAAGATCGAATTATTTGGTCAGATGAAGCGACGTTTGAACTTGATGGAGCAATTAACAACCATAATTGCGTGTACTGGGCCAGGGAGAATCCATACGTAACTGAGCAAAGGCATATTAATCTACTAGGAGTAACAGTCTGTTGTGGTCTGTCTTCTAGAGGGTTAATCAGGCCGTACTTCTTCAACAACACTGTCACGGGTGACTCGTACTTGGAAATGTTGTAAATGATAACTCCTGGTCTTAGCGTTGTGTCTGAAAATGAAGACTATTACTTTCAACAGGATGGGACGCCACCTCACTTTCACCTGGATGTGAAGGCATTTCTCAATCATACATTCCGTACCAGATGGATAGGACGAAGATGGAGTGTGGAGTATCCTGCTCAATCTCCAGATTTAACTCCTCTAGACTTCTTTCTTTGGGGTACTCCCAAGAATACAGTTTACACTGTGAGACCACACACACTGGATGACCTTAGAGAGCAAATTAAACAAGCCTGTGCTACTATTCCGTTGGAAACAATAACATTGGCATGTCGCTCAGTTGTAAGTCTTTGTCGACAGTGTATTGTGATGGACAGACACCACTTTGAACATTTACCATCTTAAGTCGGGCCATGAGGCACCTAGTACCACTAAAATTGTATTTCTAACCCCTTTCATTAAAGAGATGTTCAGTTTCAAAGAATGTATACATTATTTTGGGATATTCTGTATTTCTTATAACTACCAGGATGCCAACTATTACTATAATATTTTGGGCCAAATAACTCTAGCATTAACTTTTCCTGTGTGCTGGGCAACCAGTACTTCTTACACATTTCCTGAAAATCATTCCAAGAATGGAATTCTTCGAATGACCAGTTCCTCATTTAGCACCATCCTCTTCCAAATAACTCAGGGAAAAACAGTTTTTTAGATTCATCACAACACTTAAGCAGGGACTTATAAAATATCTTTAAAAACATGTAGAATGTACATCTGCCTCTGGGTTTAACTTAATACCTCCAGTTTCAATATTTGCATAAGTAGTATCCAATTTATTATTAAAGTCAGATTTTAATTCTGCAAAAACCTTGAATAGCTCTTCCATCTCATATTGGCATATGGTAAAACCATAACGAGTTTGCACCTAATATTCTACTGCTGCTAACTTGAGGCTAAACAAGTGCTGTATCGTTATAAGAGGCACAGGGGAAAGCTAGTGTGCAGGGGTTTACTCCAGTTCACTACTACCAATGTCACATCATCATAACATCTGTGCTTAACATACAAAGGATTACACCATAATATAATTGTGACATTAAATCTAAAATAAATGCTCCAAACTTCATCAGTGTAGGCTTAAGTATATTATTTTTAATATTTTAAGGTCTCAGAATGATCAAAAGAATATGAAGGGCTTATTTCAATAGTTGTACAAGTCCATTTTTGTTCATTCTGAGATATAGAGTCCTAAAATTAAATGAGCGCTGAAAAATCTGCAGTTGAGATACCAGAAATATTCAATTATACTATTGAAATAAGCCCTTCATATGTCAGGCAAAATATACGACCTTAAGAAAAAATAGTGGCACTAAATAATAGAACTAGAGAGCTAAAAACTGGTCATAATATACAAATGCACATCATGTACATCACAATCAAAAGTTATTTGGGTTTTTATGAAAAATTAAAGGTTCTAAATACTAGACTTAGAAACATCCTCAGTAAGATGTAAACATCTTCTATATGTAGCACCAATAAGTTACCTCTATTGGTTTTCAAATTATTTACTAAAAACCAAATTTGAAATGAAGTCCTTACTCATAATTGATTATCATTTGTATTTGTAATAGAAAGTTGTACTTACAGTACGCAATTGCAATAATGCAGTAATACAGCTATAGCAAGTTTCGAGACAGTTCATAAATAACTGTGAGAACAAGGAATCTTAAAAAGGCAGTTCAGAGGTCATGTTCTACTGTCGATTCCGCTTTAAAAAATTGTAGCCAGCTAAAACATTTTAATAACTAAACCAAACTTAATTCTATTTATATACAAATTGAGAAGATTACAAATCGTTAAACAATTATTATTAATTAATACGTGTCCGAGAAATGGGCCTTTTAGATTCTGACCCTGTCCCTAGGACGACTGATAGCAGATGTTCCCTTTGGTGGTCCACTGTGGCCATATATAAAAATGGCCAGAGAGGCAGTTAGGAGAGACACATTGAGCCTGGATATCAATATGTTCATGTCAGTCAAATGCCTGCTTGCCTGGTGTCTTGGATGACGTCAGAGCTTGGCAGAGTTGAATGCGATTTTCAATAAAAGCTGGAAGTGAACCTGTGAAGATATTCCACTATCCTGGTTCCCTTAAATTTCACAGAAGTAACTGTGTGTCGCTCACAATGCTGACAAAACCACGTGGCAAGTGAGGAAATTATTTTTCCGCTATATTGGCAATGAAGTAACTTTTGGTGATTAGAAATCAGGATGATATACCATTTTACTTGGAAGTTCCCACAGTGGTCATCTCTGCACTGTTAATAGTGCTGTTTCTGAAACGATTATTATTATTATTATTATTATTATTATCAGGGATATTATTATATTTTGTACATGTGAACTTTTACAGAATATAGCAATCAGTTAAAACTCAAAAGTTTTACTAATAGTCGTAGTTCCTGATCCTGCTGAGTAAGCAGCAAAGAGGCACACTTTCTTTCAGTGAGCATAAAGAGGAATCTGGACTTGCAGACTGGAAATTATGCTCAGTATGTTCTCCACTACTTTCTGCCAGATTGCAAAATTAGTTTCCAGGCTCTTGCAAATATCAAAGGAAGGTGTAAAGCATGCTCACAAAATTTAAGTGCTTATTCATAACTACATAACAAAAGAAATGACCATTTGAATATTTACCCGCGACCCCATGAACTGTCAAGCTGGCGTATATATATTTCGTTCAACGTCTCTGTTTTTGGATGTAGACACTTTTAAATTATTTCACAGTAGGTACTACTGTCACAAAAAAGTAGTATGAATTAAGTACGGCTCACCACAGTTGCTGTGCAGTATGGTGTGTAGCGGACACTGATGACAAGCTGGATCACTGTGCCAGGTGGACTCCATTGCTGAAAGTTAATGGGTGGCTGACACATTCACTTCTCAATTCTATGACATAGTTGTGGAACCAATGAAACAGTTTTAGTCCTTAGAAGTTGTGATTGACGATCTTCCCACTCATTCTTCAACAGCAGAGTTGATGGCTTTAATAATTACTCATCAACCAAGCAGGTATTCTAAAGTTTCTTTATTGAATTGCTGGTAATGGCTCGTGTGCTACTGTAATCTCAACTATTGGTCACATAGTTAAGAACAACAACAATATTTTTCGATGAAACCCCCTTCAAAATCGTTATTTTTTCCTGGGTTTCTGTTTATTTTTCTTATCAGATTTACAGCACAGAAGTAGTCTGGGCTCTTCAATGAGTTGTCAGGATGAAGTGTTTTCCCTTTTGTGAGACAGTATGTTTAGATTACGGCCATTATTTCAATTTATGATCTACTTCCTTATTGAGTGTTCTGACAATCATGTAATTCTTCTTTAATGTGGACTAATTCCCCACTGCACCTCCTCAGGTGGTGGAAGCTGTAAACTTTGTTAATTAATTATTAATTAAGATCAACCTCTACACAATTCTCATATTCTTCAAGTTTAAGATAGACCTTCTCTTTCAGCCACTTTAGTGAGACCTGAGGTACCTATGAAGGTAATATACTAAAACGTCTTGTAACTAGACACTTGTAACTATACTGCGTTTTCTCTAGTTGTTTGTGTACCTGTTTTTAATATTTGATAAGTATTATGTTTGTGCACAGGCTGCCTTAGGCTATACTGGCGGTGGTTTTCTTTTAAAGCAAGGGAAAACTGTGTATGAAGAGACATGTAACTATTAATACAATTTACTGTTTGGAATAAGGCCCACAAAATGTTTCAGTTATGGAAACAGCTAATGCTCTACTTCTGCTACATTTTTTTTCTCCAGGAGAATCACCCCACCCAACAAAACCAAATCTTATATAAAAGTGAAAGAATGCACAATATGAACAAAGGTACAGTTTTTCAGAAAGACATTTATGTAGTTTACTCAACAGATAAAATCTGCATCCATATACATGCCAAGTAGTTTACCAGATATTCATTGGCATTAAACCAAGTATCTGATAACTTGAAGGACTCACCATTTTGTAGTTTCAGTTTGTTCACCTCTTTTCCAGAATTTGCAGTCATTGTGTCATCTGCATCATGTACAGATATACATGACAAATTACTCTGAAGATCATTAACAAACATTGCAAATGACAGTGCCTGAAGAATTGATCCTTAGGCAAAGGTTCCAAGTCGTGGATGCCATAATGCCTTGGTATCTCCAGTTTACTAAATCAAATACATTACTCAGATCAGCTAGAGTGCCTTCAGTAGATGGTTTTGATTCAAAAGAAGCTTGCACGAAAGAAATAACATTTTCACATCTTTGAATATGAACCATTGGGGCCTGAAACCACACTGAGACCCAGTGAATTATGAACAGTGTGTATAAAAACAATCATATGATTTCGTACATCAACATTTCTGAAACTAAAAATAAAATATACAATGAACTTTGTTTTTTGATGAATGGGATACTCAAAAAGTTTTTTCAACTTAAAAGGTCATATTTTTTTTATTAAAGTTGGATATGGGAGTGGACATCTTGTAGCAATCACTTGGGAACATCCAGTATGCTAATAAGGAAGTTATCTACTTGAGACAGCATTCATTTTAAAATCATTTTTGAATGAGTAACATAATTTTGAAATCTTTTTTGAGCTATATTTGTGGCTCTGTAGCAAGATCTAGTACATGTATGCAAGCTGTCATGCCACCTCACATTAAATTAGAAGTAACACTGAAACATCTGGCAAACTGAAGTCACTGCAATATTTGTATATGTTTGTTTCACTGGTGCAGCACTTATTTTGTAATCAAAATTTACAAAGTTGTGGAGAAAAGTAGTCACTCAGTAACAGCACCAATATGAACAATGTCATATTTGCATAGTATTTTAATGATGGACAAGAGTAGTTTTAATTCTCTAAAGTTAAAAATAAACTTCTATTTCGCCATAATACTTACACTCAATGACTAAAGCAAGACCTTATTATCACTATACTGAAATAAAAAATACCTTTACAGTATTGAGTGTTCTGCTGTAATATGAACTTCAACAAGTCCATTCTGCCAGTAACGATACTGTTTAATCATTTCATCGCTTTGAAAGATGATATGTTACTCTGATACAAATAAATGATTATAAAGAGTTGTTGAATGTTAAAAAGATGTCCCTGTCACATAGTTTAAGAAAATTTTGTCACTTTAGAAGGTATTCATTTACTTAGTTGAAGAGCAAGCACATTATTTTGGTATGACGCTAACTTTTCACGTAAATAAACAAACGATTCTAGATCTGTGCTGTTGAATGAATCAGAGTAGAATGAGAGCAGATCCACTGATCATAGTTGCTGAAACTTGTAGATGATGGTGGAGGAGGTAGAACGCCACTTAACTTTCAAAAGTTAGGTGTAAGTTGGTATAACAACATGCAAATTGTATGTTTCCACACGTATGTTGAATTATGGGAGTGGTAGCAGGGGATCTACTTGTAAGAAATTCATGCCAGTAGAAACCCAGTTTTAGAGCCAGGTATGGACTTCTGATTACCAAGAGCAGGGGAACTGGCCTTTGTAGCATTGTGACAACAAAATGAAAGATTAAATTTGTGTTAAGTAACATTAACATCATAGATAGCTTTTTCACACTTTCTGCTTCTACCTAATTTTATGTTAATGATAATCCAAGGAGATGGGATAGAGACCATGATGTGGAATATGAACTAGAAATAATTAAAAATACAGAAACATTATAATTAAAGTTAAACTTTCAAACCACTGTAGAAATAACACCACTGGTCAGAATAACTTCAAATTGATATGTAATATTATCGGAGAAGGGGGAAAACGTATGGCAGAAGAAAAACAAATAGTTACAAAATGTAGGAAAAGAGGGCCCTGCAAGCATAATGATTTAATAATGGTCGACTAAAAATGAAGAATGAATCATACAACGATACCTAAGGTGTATGTTTGACTTTAAAAAAACTGTACTACTCAGTGTGCATGGGTGTACAGTTGTGATACTGTTAGTTAAGTAAGCCCATCCACCATGGCAAGGTCATATCACATAAGATGAGAAAAATCGATTTTTAATGTCCTGAGGTCAAAACCGCATAAAAAGCATCACTCACATGGGTTTTTAATTGTTCTGAGGCATAAAACCACTTAAAAAGTATCAGTCACATCGGTTTTTAATTGTCCTGAAGCCAAAAACCGCATAAAAAGGATCAATCACATCGGTTTTTAATTGTCCAGAAGCAAAAAAGCGCGTAAAAAGCATCAATAAAAATCAAATCGTATTATTAATTTCCATGTGACTGGCGCAAAACGTGTGCAGTATGCTGTCCACCGTTTTCCGCAACACTATGCCTATTGACACACAGTCAACATGGGTTCAGAAAACATCGTTCCTGTGAAACACAACTAGCTCTTTATTCACATGAAGTGCTGAGTGCTATTGACAAGAGATTTCAGACCGATTCCGTTTTCCTGGATTTCCAGAAGCCTTTTGACACTGTACCACACAAGAGGCTCGTAGTGAAATTGCGTGCTTATGGAATATTGTCTCAGTTATGTGACTGGATTTGCAATTTCCTGTCAGAGAAAAAATGGTTCAAATGGCCTTGAGCACTATGGGACAACTTCTGAGGTCATCAGTCCCCTAGAACTTAGAACTACTTAAACCTAACTAACCTAAGGACATCACAAACATCAATGCCCGAAGCAGGATTCGAACCTGCGACCGTAGCGGTCGCGCGGTTCCAGAATATAGCGCCTAGAACCGGTCAGCCACCCCAGCCGGCCCTGTCAGAGAGGTCACAGTTCGTAGTAATTGACGGAAAGTCATCGCGTAAAACAGAAGAGATTTCAGGCTTTCCCTAACGTAGTGTTATAGAGCTTCTGCTGTTCCTTATTTATATAACCGCCGCCCCCCCCCCCCCCCCAACCCATGAACCATGGATCTTGCCGTTGGTGGGGAGGCTTGCATGCCTCAACGATACAGATGGCCGTACCATAGGTGCAACCACAATGGAGGGGTATCTGTTGAGAGGCCAGACAAACGTGTGGTTCCTGAAGAGGGCAGCAGCCTTTTCAGTAGTTGCAGGGGCACAGTCCGAATGATTGACTGATCTGCCCTTGTAACACTAACCAAAACGGCATTGCTGTGCTGGTACTGCGAACGACTGAAAGCAAGGGGCAACTACAGCTGTAATTTTTCCAGAGGGCATGCAGCTTAACTGTATGGTTAAATGATGATGGCGTCCTCTTGGGTAAAATGTTCCGGAGGTAAAATAGTCCCCCATTCGGATATCCGGGCGGGGAACTACTCAAGAGGATGTCGTTATCAGGAGAAAGAAAACTGGCGTTCTACGGATCAGAGCGTGGAATGTCAGATCCATTAATTGGGCAGGTAGGTTAGAAAATTTTAAATGGGAAACGGATAGGTTAAAGTTAGATATAGTGGGAATTAGTGAAGTTCGGTGTCAGGAGGAACAAGACTTTTGGTCAGGTGAATACAGGGTTATAAATACAAAATCAAATAGGGGTAATGCAGGAGTAGGTTTAATAATGAATAAAAGAATAGGAGTGCGGGTAAACTACTACAAACAGCATAGTGAACGCATTATTGCGGCCAAGATAGATACGAAGCCCATGCCTACCACAGGAGAACAAGTTTATATGATCACTACCTCCGCAGATGACGAAGAGATTGATGAAATGTATGATGAGATAAAAGAAATTATTTAGATAGTGAAGGGAGACGAAAATTTAACAGTCATGGGTGACTGGAATTCGATAGTAGTGAAAGGAAGAGAAGGAAATGTAGTAGGTGAATACGGAAAAGGGGTAAGAAATGAAAGAGACAGCCCTCTGGTAGAATTTTGCACAGAGCATAACTTAATCATAGCTAACACTTGGTTCAAGAATCATAATAGAAGGTTGTATACGTGGAAGAATTCTGGAGATATTAGAAGATATCAGATAGATTATATAATGGTGAGACAGAGATTTAGGAACCAGGTTTTAAATTGTAAGACATTTCCAGGAGGAGATGTGGACTCTGACCACAATCTATTGGATATGAACTGTAAATTAAAACTGAAGAAACTGCAAAAAGGTGGGAATTTAAGGAGATGGGACCTGTATAAACTGACTAAACCAGAGGTTATACAGAGTTTCAGGGAGAGCATAGGGGAACAATTGACAGGAATTGGGGAAAGAAATACAGTACAAGAAGAATGGGTAGTTCTGAGGGATGAAATAGTGAAGGCAGCAGAGGATCAAGGAGGTAAAAAGAAGAGGGCTAGTAGAAATCCTTGGGTAACAGAAGAAATATTGAATTTAATTGATGAAAGGAGAAAATATAAAAATGCAGTAAATGAAGCAGGCAAAATGGAATACAAACGTCTCAAAAATGAGATCGACAGGAAGTGCAAAATGGCTAAGCAGGGATGGCTAGAGGACAAATGTAAGGATGTAGAGGCTTGTCTCACTAGGGGTAAGATAGATACTGCCTACAGGAAAATTCAAGAGACCTTTGGAGAGAAGAGAACCACTTGTATGAATATCAAGAGCTCAGATGGCAACACAGTTCTAAGCAAAGAAGGGAAGGCAGAAAGGTGGAAGGAGTATATAGAGGGTTTATACAAGGGCGATGCACTTGAGGACAATATTATGGAAATGGAAGAGGATGTACATGGAGATTAAATGGGAGATATGATACTGCGTGAAGAGTTTGACAGGGATTGTGATATGGTTAAACATACTTTCTTTCTAGAGATAGAACACAGCCAATCAGCTGCAAATTGGCTGGTTTATTAAAACCCCTTTACCAGATTTTCAACTTCTATAAAAACGTCTTCTTCAGAAGGCAATATAGACAGTGTAAGCAAGTTACCAATGGAAACATACATACAGATACAATCATATCATTTTTTTTAGCTTCTATTTTTGAGGGTGAATGGTTACCTATTAATTTAAATTTCAGGAAATTCGCTGTGAAAGTTATCAAGATGTTGCTGACCTTGTTGTTGGCAAATCTAAACATCTGTGTCAGCACAAAAATCCAAAATGTCTCGATCAAGGTAAATTCAAAACGCTTCCTGAATTTGGCAGCAATCAGAGTCTGAAGTTTTCAACCAGTTGATTGCATCACTCAAGAGTAGATTTGGGAACCAATCTGCAAAATTTTTCAAATCATTGGAAAAATTTACTCTTGGGCATCCTACAGGTGTCGATTAAATTGTAAAATTTTTACAAAAGAGATTTTGATGGAGAGAGATTGATAAGTGATAGAGACATGTTTTTGTAAGTTTTGAATAGATAAAATGAGCACGAAAAGAACTTGAGAGGAGGTTTTCAGTTCTTAAAAATGTTTGAATGGGCAATGGGACTAATTCCTAGATTTGTGCACTTCCTTCGTTTGCCTATTACATTTATCATCCTTTCCTAATGAACGAAGGTTTTCGTTTTTACATCCATCGAATCTTATTTAAGATCAATCGACTTAATTATCTTGTTATTTTACATATTGCTGAGAGTTACTGTATCACAAATGAATATTTAGACACTTGAAAAACACAAGAAGAAAAACGAACGTTTACACAGTTGAATAATGCAAGCTTTATTCAAAACCAAACCAAACAAAGGCACATGATCAAAAGGTAAAAGATTACACACTTGTACTGCCAACTGCTGAAAACAAAGGTACAGAGTTCAGTTATTAAATTTCCAAAGATGAAAAAAAAAAAAAATACAGCACCACTCTCCCTTATTTACTAACTTACAGAATCCAGTATTATTACACAACCATTGAAATCTAACTGAAAACAATGGTTTCGTTGATATGTCAGTAAGTTGTCCTTCAGTGTCCACTTTTAAGTCTGTAATTTCACTAGCACTAACAAACGTGAACAAAGATACGTCTTATACGAATATGCTACGTTTGTCGATGAAATTTAGGATTCTAGGCTCGCTGGATAGCAGCTTTGCTATCAATATGTAAAATTGGTGTCGATTTCAACTGATCCAATTGTGTGAAAAGCTTCTTCATCCGGACTATCCCTCAAGCAGCTTCGCTAGTGGCTACAATCTCAGCTTCAGTTGTGAATATGGAAACAGAAGATTGTCTTTGACTAATCCAGGAGATAGGTGCCTCAGAATAAGGACAAAGAACACCTGATTTTGAGCGCCCTGCGCCAACATCTCTACTCGGATCAGAATCACCATAGCATTCAAAAATCCCCCTTTTTGAGCTTTTTTATAAACAAGCCCACAATTTGTTGAACCTCTCAGGTATTGTAGAATCCTCTTAAATCACGACCTGTGGTTTGTCCGGATTTGTAGACACCACACTGACAGCATACGCAGTATCAGGAACTGTCCCACACATCAGAAACATTAGTGTTCCGACAGCTAGTCTGAACCGAAATTCAGAGTAATGATGACTTTCTTCTGCATCACTGTCATTCGCAACCGAGGTAGATATAGCCTTGCACTTATTCATGTTGAAGTGCTCTAATATCTTCTCTGCAAAATGAGACTGACTTACGTGAACAGATCCGTCTTCTTGTTAATCAGTTTCCAGTCCTAAGAGAAATAATGCAGGTGATGAAGTAATTTTGAAATCTTCTGTTAAATCAATGATAAATTATTGTAGTTACTATTCACTGTGAGCTGCAATCAAACCATCATCAACATAAAGCACAAGCAGTATTTTATTTAAAAAATGGCTCTAAGCACTATGGGACTGAACATCTGAGGTCATCAGTCTCCTTACTTAGAACTACTTAAACCTAACTAACCTAAGGACATTACACACATTCATGCCCGAGGCAGGATTCGAACCCGCTTCCTTTGCAGCAACGTGGTTCTGGACAGAAGCGCCTAGAACCGCAAGGCCACAGAGGCTGGCGAATATTTTATTAGAGCCTTTCTATCTCATGACAATACAAGAATCAGCTTCGGTCCTCTGGAAGCCAAGTTTAGAGATATGATTACTGAACTTTTCATTCCAGCAACAAGGAGCCTGCTTCAGTCCATGCAGACCTTTCTTTAAGCTACATTCTCTCCCAGACCCATCATCACATCCTTCAGGTTGCTGCATGTATGTGGTTTCTTTCAAATCATTAAAAAGAAAAGCTGTTGGAACGTCAATTGCTGCAACACAGAGTAGTGCTTCATTAATAGACACTCGAGTTACAAGACTAAAGGTTTTATCTTAGCCAACTCCACTCCTCTGAGAGTAGTCCTCCACCACCAATCTTGAATTGAATTTATTGACTGATCCATCAGCATTTGTTTTCACTTCGTATACCCAACTGTTCGGAATGACCCTCTTTCCTGGTGGTAGTTCAACAAGGTCCTGTGTTTTATTTTCCTGGAGAGTTTTTATTTCACAATCCATGGCTTCCTTCCAGCCAGACTTCATGGCTTCACTGAATGTTTCTGGTTCTTGGAACCATGCTGGGAGATGCATCACACAATCTCTAAACTTTTGTGGAGCACTGAGAGTTGACTTATCACGCAGAGGAAGTGAGGCTCCTTCATTTATGTCTTCTTGATCTTCCTCCTGAGTGACTTCATGTATATTCACACATCTGTTATCCTCATCAATAATGGACTGGTCATCAGTCTGATGTGTTGAATCCTGCTGATTTAAAAGTAGTCACTGGGGAAATTAATGTTTCTCAGATTTCAAATGCCTCTTCAAAGATTACATCTTGTGATCTAATGAGTTTACCCTCCTCTTTCCAATAAATTCTGTAATATCGTATCCAATAAGAATTCCTTTCACTGCTTTCCAATCCGTCTTCCTTCTCTGATGTTTCGGAATATAAGCATAGCAGGTGGAGCCTGTCTTCTGCAAACGTTTCAGTCTTGGTTTCTTGCTATACCATAGTTCATATGAGGATATCCCTGGACTATTGGAAGGTCTGTTCAGATCAAGATGTAGGTTGCAGTATTCACCATCTTCGCCCAAAGCTTTTGTGGAATATTTCCATGTGTATGCATTATGGCTCTGCCAGTTTCCACGACATTGCGAAATTCTGTTCCATTGTCACTGAGAAGTTCCTTGAAGATATATCCAGCAGTTTTTGCTTCAGCTATGAACTGACATAACTTATTTGCAACTTCAGATTTTTCTTTGATGAAATTTAGTCTACTAAACTTCGTATAATCATCATTAAAAAGTACAAAATACCGATATCCCGTTATTGAATTCTGAAACCGACCACACAAGCCTGTGTTCTGAAGTTCTCTTCCTGGAGCCAAATGGCAAACGATGAGCGTTGCCATAAATAAGCCTTCACACAGTTTACTGTCCATTTACAGATTGATGTTTAGCTCGCTGCTACATACAGACTTCACATGGCGCTTGTTTTGGTGTCCAAATCTTGAATTTATTTTTAGATACAAGATAGATCATTTCTGATTTAGCTAGCTAAAAATACTGGAAAAAAGAGGACGATCTGATTCTAAAGATGAATATATAAGGGCAACTAGTGCATACAGGGACAACCATAATCCTTACTGTTGTTTTAGCAGAGTATGTCATTAACTGCCTTTTGAACTGGAGATGTTATTCAGTTCTCTAATGTAATGTGGGAAGTTATTCTATAGCTGGGTTCCTGCCGTGAGAAAGACTTCATGAAAATGGTTAGAGTGGCACAGAAAGAATTTTGTTATGATGGCAATCGGTGTTTCTGTCATGTTTTCAGATAAGAGCGTTGAGATCGAATAGAAACATGAGGGTCAGTGTTTGTTGATATGACAGTAGATAAGACAGAGAATATGGTAATCTCTGCACTTGTCTCTTGCAGCCAGAATAGCTGTGCAAACGATGGTGAAATATGGTCAAAGAGTCGAACATCATGGATATAACGATCAGAGGGGTTCACAACCAGTTACAGGCACCATGAGATTTCCTGAAAAAGGCCTTGTATGATAATATTGCTGTAATCCATAATTGGAAGTGTAAGTGTTGAGGAGTAAATGAAACAATAATTTTTTACTATGACAAACGAGACATAACGAAGCCTCTGGTGGTTAGTAAATGAACTAACAAATCTGTCTATACTAAAGACACTGCTGCTGTTTATAGGAAAATCATGGTACTAACACCCCTATCAGTAACTGTTGCCTCTGACAACAGACTGAAGCTATTTTCCTCTTTGGAATGACAGTAACACTGAGGGCTCAAGTAATCTTAGTTTATGGTATAATTGTTTAGATTAATTTTTATTTATTTATTTATTGTTCTGTGGGACCAAATTAAGGAGAAGTCTCCATGGTCATGGAACGAGTCAATACATGAAATTATAACACTATAGTAGAAACAGTTAAAATGAAATATAGGATATGTATTAGGCGACAATTCGTAAGTTTAAATAAAGAAAATCAACATGTAACACTGGCATTTGCTTAATTTTTCAGCTCTTCCAGGAGCTTCTCGACAGAATAGAAGGAGTGAGCCATGAGTAAACTCTTCAGTTTACACTTAAAAGTGTTTGGGCTACTGCTAAGATTTTTGAGTTCTTGTGGTAGCTTATTGAAAATGGATGCAGCAGAATAGTGCACTCCTTTCTGCACAGGAGTTAAGGGAGTGCATTCCACATGCAGATTTGATTTCTGCCTAGTATTAACTGAGTGAAAGCTGCTAACTCTTGGGAATAAGCTAATATTGCTAACAACAAACGACATTAAAGAAAATATATACTGTGAGGGCAATGTCAGAATTCCCAGACTATTGAATAGGAGTCAACAAGAGGTTCTCGAACTTACACCACATATAGCTCGAACAGCCCATTTTTGACCCAAAAATACCCTTTTTGAATCAGACGAATTACCCCAAAAAATAATACCATATGACATAAGCGTATGAAAATATGGGAAGTAGACTACTTTTTGTGTTCAACTGTCACTTATTTCAGATACTGTTCTAATGGTAAATAAAGCAACATTTAGTTTATGAACAAGATCCTGAACATGGGCTTTCCACAACAGCTTACTATCTATCCGAACGCCTAGGAACTTGAACTGTTCCGTCTCACTTATAATATGCCCATTCTGTCTGATCAAAATATCGGTTCTTGTTGAATTGTGAGCTAGAAACTGTAAAAACTGATTAAGCATCAAATTATTTTCCACAAGGCATGAACTTATTTCATGAACTACATTATTTGATAATGTTTCAATATTACACACAAGAACCTTCGCTACCAAGCTGGTGTCATCAGCAAACAGAAATATTTTTGAATAACCTGTAATACTAGAAGGCATATCATTTATATAAATAAGAAACAGCAGTGGCCTCAGCAACGACCCTTGGGGAACGCCCCACTTAACAGTGCCCCATTGGGACTGAACATCACTACCACTCTCAATATTGTGGAGAATTACCTTCTGTTTTCTGTTTTTGAAGTAAGAGCGAACCAATTGTAAGCTACTCCCCTTACTCCATAATGGTCCAATTTCTGCAGTAATATTTTGTGGTTAACACAGTCGAAAGCCTTAAATCTTACAACTCAATTTTGAACCACTTCCATTTGTCCAATTGCCTTCAAATCCTCGGTAAATACCTATGCAGTTCACATGACAATGTATCAACTGATGAAATGACCATGTCGACAGGATTATCCGACCTGGCTGCTGCTTGCCACCTCCAAGTTTGTGCCGCCTGAGGCCATGCCACTCCCTCATCTCTCCCCCCTCCCATGCCATCTCAGCAACTCTCCATACTATGCAACTGTTAAGCCTATCTCACAAATGTGGTATTGTGGAAGGAGCAGAGCTACTATAGAATGATGTTTTGAGGAACACAAAAACTTATGGTGGAATAACTAATTTTACTTCTCTCTAGAAGTTTTGTTGTATTAAGTTTCACTGGATACATCTGTTCACTTTGGTCTTTCAACTACTCAGTGATGCCAACGCCGTCATCCAGATGGTGCAAACTCTGATGAGGGCCCATAATTAAAAGACCAAATCTGGTCAGAAGTCTACATTGGCTATGATGAAGACTGTTTTTAAATAATTTTATACAGCTTTTCATTTTATTATGAATGTATTCGTATTTCTTAATGTTCGTTTCCTCCATGCCATGGTATGATAGATACCACACATGGGTCGTGTGTTAAACATTGGAAATCTCTTCACTCACATACCCATGAAATGACATCATAATATATATCATCTTATCTCCTATTTCAGTGACATATAACTTGGTGGTTCCCCTGTCTGTAGAAATCTGGACACCACAAAAAAGAGCTAAAGAGTTAAGAGCTTACAGTAACACAGTGGCACTTTCTTGTAAATGTGGTACAAGATATTATACAACAGTGCTGTGCAAGGTTTCTCGTTTATGACGTGAGTGAGCAGTGAGTACTGAAAGAAAATACTGAACTTTCTAATTGTATTAGTTAATTATCACATCATGCCAAAATCACAGTATATACAAACTTACAGAAAGGAGTGGTAGGATATGTTGGATATTAAGGAATGGATGCCACCAGTTGTATCAGAGACAACTACAGCATTTTACAAAGCATAATAAGGGCAAAATTATACTATTTAAAAGGTAATTTCCAAGAATGTTTACCTATCGAAGTCGCAGGCTCCAAACGATAGACATCGAACGTGCCATTCTAAACTGATCACGCGACTGTCATTATGAGTACGTTTATAGTGGTCATTGCAGCAACGACAAAAGCAGAGCGTTACTGAAATAGTTGTAATTACAAAGGAAACGACTTACCTCACTCGTCATCGACGTTGTCGTCGTGACAGAAAGTCCATTTGATGTGTATGCTATGGGAAGCATTCCCTTTTTGTCGCAACCTGAGTAGATTCTGCCAATGTCACGCAAAAATATGGGTAGAGTGTCACATTTCTGACAAAAAATTCAAACAATTTTCTACATTGCATAAGCATGGAATTAGATTCTATCATGTGAGGCAGTCGGCCAAAGAAACATCTACAATACCAGACATCCCACTCACTACTGATATGAATCGTTTGGTTTTTCCTAGTAACTCGGATATATCGATTTAGAATCACATGTTCGATATCCATCATTTGGAGCCCGCAGCTTGGTTGGGCAAATTTCTTGGAAATTACCATTGAAAACATCATTTTAAAGTTCTAAGCAATACTTTCCAGCATCTATTTCATTTAGTAGTAATGTGAGAATAAATTCATGTTTAAAAGAGTTGATGAAATCACAGGTGCGAAAAAGGCCGAAGTTAGATCAGCATTGTACATTGCAACAGATTCTGAAATAATGAGTACTGATTATCTGCCACAATTATACAATAAGGTATTTCCTTTGAGTGACAGTAAAACAGTGATCCTCATCTGCATGTGATGTAATGTATGGGCATAACTGTGAATTTACTCAACTCGCATTTCACTTTCTGTTAGTGTGAGATACAGCCAAACTGAAATTCAATCTTACTATAGATGAATTGACTGACATCTCAGTATCCAAATTATTAGCAGTTGCTGGGCAATATTACAGCACACAGATGAACGAAATTTTTGGGTATTGTTGAGCTACTAAAATGTAATTATGCATTTTTAGGAATAAAACAACTTGATCCAAAAAATATTCAGGGGCTGAAAATAGACAACACCAGCATGTTGCATGGTGTTAACAGTGAGGTATATGTTCAGATGAAAAAATAATTTGAAAACAATTGTTTTGTTCTTCTGCTTTGCTTCTGTCATTAACAACAGTTTGAACTTTTTCATGCTACAGAGGAAACTCTGCCCAGAAACTATTAAGTACTTATGCATGAAACTCATGAATAATTGTCATGTTCTTCTCAGTGCAACTTTAAAAAAAGTTTAGGCACATGCACATTTATTGTGAATAAATTCGCAATACTTGCTTCTTATACAGTACCACAAGGATACATCCATTAAGATGCATTCTGTGATCGATGGAAACTGGCTGCATTCTGGTAGCTGTTGAATGTTCATGGGTGCTGCCAACGTTAGCTACATAACAGTGTTGTGCTCCGTAACAATAGTTAGCTGTTATGTAGTAGTGATAATCAGTAGTGCAATGTTGTGCTTAGTGATTGTTTATATTATTTACCAAAATGGGCGAAGAGGCTATACCTTGACCTGATCCTTCTAGTGACTCGCCACCAACTTTTGTGTCACTTCTGCAGCTCATTAACCTATTACACATTCTTATTTTCCATGAGCTGTAAGCTGGCTGCTCTTGGAAGAAGGAGGCAGGGTGTGTATTAGCAGTGAGTGTGGTACGTACCGAATGCACGCTTCCACCTCCAGCATCCTCCGTGCAGGAGCCAAGTAAAAGTATGTGATCGATCTAAAAAAATCAATAAACTTTCAATCCGAGACTGCGGATCCCAATAAGTTATTAGATAGTTTGGCCAATTTAGTTCGGTCCATAAGAGGCAGCATAATAAATCCCACAGCTAAAATTGATCCCATTCAAAGCAATATTGCTAATCATATTGATCCATCCCCATATCTCTGTTACTCGGTCGAAAGTGAACTAAAACTCTCCAGTCTGTCCGATGACGAAAAGAAAACTTTATGGCACAGACGAATTTTACAAAAAAACCTGGTTGAGGAGTTTCAAAATACCCATGCAGATAACTTTGAAGTAATCCACCAAATGAAATTACTAAATATTAGAGACACATTGAGAACAGTGAAGCATTCTATTACTGGTTTGGTATTAGTTAATGGTATGAGTTTTAAGCAAAATGACGACAATATTGAAAACCAGAGGGGAAACATTAGCTATATGAAATGGATAACTCAGACATCCACTTCTGAATTCTGCCAAGAAGTAAGTACAGTGATGCCAGAGGTGAAAATCATTTTACAGAATTAGTCTCACTCTCATTTTCAGTGTTAACTCTAACATGCTCCAGTGCAGGAGCCAAGAGAATTTTTAGCCAGGTAAACTTGGTGAGAAAAAAAACCTCAGAAACAGAGTTAAAAAGAATTTACTCTCTGTTATTATGACTGTAAGATATGGATTGAAATGCTACCATTAACTGTTCTTCATCTGAAGTCCCAGCAGAAATAGGAAGCTTGTTGGTACAAATGCCGCATATGCGAGAGTGACCAGTGAAATCTGCAGCACCAAGAAAAGAAATGAACTTGAGGAGAGTGATACTTATTTTTGCTGGATGAGTGTTTTTTCGTAGTTTAATTTTTTTATGTATTAAACACATTGCTTGTAGCTTAATCACTGTCTTGTAATGTGTAATTTTGGACCCACACGAAAGGAGGGACTTTTTGTTGTATGTATTTTTTGTTAGTTGGAAGTCAAATTCAAGTACATTTTTTTATGGATCCCATTACTTTACTTTCCCCGCCTCCCAACTAGTCCATTCTCTGAGATATTTACCCAGTCTTATACCACTCTTAATATTTGTGTTCCATTCTCTGACTTCTTTCTCAAGCCCACAATTGAACAGCAATGCTGAGAATCCATCCCTCTGTCGCACTTACGTTTTTATTTCAAGGGATTCCGATAGTTCGCCCATAAATTTAACGTACGAAAATGTATTTGTAAGGGTCACTCTATCAATCGAATAATATGCTTTTTTGAAATCAATGAAGGATATTATGTATGTTTTTGCCCTTGATTTTTGGTATGCCATGATGTTTCTGAGGTTTAGTATTTGTTCTGAACATGATCTATCCTTTCTAAAACCTCCCTGGTATTCCCTGATTTGCGGGCCCATTTGCGGCTCTGCCCTGTTCAAAAGGACCTTAGAAAGAATCTTGTATGTTATATCCAGCAGTGATATTCCTCTGTAATTGTTGGGGTCTGTCTTCAAACCTTTCTTGTGGATAGGGTGGATGAGAGCTGCTCTCCATTCTGTCTGGATCTCTTCTTCTTTCCAGATTTCTTCGAAAACACACTGAAGGGATGTAATTGCATTTTTGTCAGTTTTTTTCTATAGTTTGGCTATTATTAGGCTTTCTCCGGATGCTTTGTTGTTTTTAAGTTCTGAAATGACCTTCTGTAGTTCTTCAGTAGTCGGTGGTTCTGAATCTGGCTTCTCACGGTTATTTGGGATGGATTCAAATTTTTCAAGGATGGGTTCACAATTCAAGAGTTTCTCAAAGTAGCTTGCTAGTAATCTGCAATTTTCTGCGTTGTTGTGAGCGATGGTCCCATTTACATCTCGAAATTGGAGGGTGGGTGCTTTGTATCGTGATTACCTTTGTTTGAAAGTTCTGTAAAAGCTTCTTGTGTTGTTTTTAGTAAATTCTTCATCAGTTTGGAGGAGAGTTTTGTTTTCATGTGTCTTCTTAATCCTTTTAATATTTTTATCTACCAGTTTTCTAACTCTAATGAAATTCAGTCTACTTTCTTTGCCAGTTTTGCGATGCCTGTTTCTTGTTTCAACGAGGGTATCACATTCCAACGACCACCAGGCATGTTTTTTTACTTTTTGTGTTAGGTGCTATCCGTTCAGCTGTAGTAATGAGGTTTTCCTTGATATCCTCCCAGCTTTGGTGTCTGAATGGTTTCTGTTGCTTTTGTGAATTCATCTGAATTTAATATCTTTTCCGAAACACTAAACATGAATTTCAAAGGCCAAATGGAGAAACTTGAGCTAAAGGAAAGAAAGATTTTAACAAAAATTATAGGACCAAAATTTCAAGACAGTTAGATTATAGTCATCAAAAATGAAACTCTCTACAAGAAAACTGAAAAACTTTCAAATACTATGCGAAAAAGGAGGATAAATTTTTATGGTCATTCTCTCAGAATGAATTCCAAGAGATTAACCAAACAAATCTTTGACTTTTTCCGTAACCGCCAAACGAAACCCAACTGGTTTAAAGAAACTGAGAAAGACCTAGTAGAATTAAAGATTTCAGAAAATTCATTTATCGATTGAACAGCCAAATTAATTTCTAAAGATGAAAACATAAGGTTCCAAAACAAATCTACACAAAAGTCGAAAGCCTTCATCTCGGAAGAAGAGAGGAAAAGAAGATCAGATAGAATGAAGAAATACTGGACCCTAAGAAAGAACAACGCGCAAAGAAATCATTGATCCAGCGTACCCCAAAGAGGGTGAAACGAAAGAAGAAGAAGAAACATATAAATTATATTTTAGCCATTTTTGGCCGTTTTGTGAGAATGTTTTAGTATTTTCATTGTATGATAGTTGGCAACCCTGCGACTACTTTTCAAATGAGCGCCAAATTGGAATTGATATTGAGCATATATTGTAGCTTGTCACACATTTTTCTATGTGGATATTTAGTAGTAAATAAATCTCACAAGGTATAAAAATGTATAAATTTTAATATTCGTGTTTAGCTACTATGTAGCATTGATACGATGCCGAAAAGTTGTTCGTTCTAAAATAATGATTTGCTGTTTCCGAAACATTGTTGTTATTTTGTGTTTGTCATTAATGCTTTTGGTTTGTTGAGATGAAATATTAAGTGTTCAATGTTTTATGATTGTGTTATTTGTCGTATAGATTCCTGTACATCGTATGTTGTAGAACTGCCCTCGTAATTGGATATACCCTTTAGAACAACATTGTTTATCATTCACAGTGAAGGCGACATATGAAAAAGATAATTTTAGTTCAGAAGCTGACAGTAAAACTCAACGACTGAGTTCAGTATATATGAAAGTATTTGTAGCAATTCCGTGGTTGCTCGTAAACAGTGAAAGCTGATTGTTTTAATATCGTAACTGCAAGTAGAGTCCTTGATTATGTTTGAGTTTAATTACTAGTAAATCTTGAAGTTCACGTATGAAACGCTTACAAATAATAGTGAAATACATTTACAATTGTTAGTTTTGCTATCAGTCTGTGAATACATAACAAGCCTAAAAAAGCCTATTTAAAGAAGTAGATTAGTGATCGCATACTTCGGTGTGAAGCAATCAATCCAGAATACTGAAAAAAACAGTGATTATTAGTTTGCCAGCTTTCTAGTAATAATTATTTCACTGAGAATTGCATCTAATTATCTAACAGTAAATATCATACGGTATCTATTAAATACTGGACAGCGATCATTATTTATTTATCCTACATACTTGCGTATCCTTTTATGTGGATCCCATCAGTGCCTTACTGACATGTCATTTCGTTCGGCTGTTTTTCTTTGTTTACAGGGGTCATCCCACAATGATATAGGATTTGCCCTCACAATACGATAAAAATAAATAGCTCCAGATATACAGATATATAGAATATGTAAGATTACTTTTATCAGTGGTCAACCACGACATTATCCTTCTTGGCATTAGCCTGAAATGATTTAGGAAAATCATGAAAAACGTTAATTAGGATGGCCAGATAGAACAAACTCCATCCTACTGAGTTTGAAGTTAGTAACTGAATAAGCACACTGCCTCATTCAGTTGGCCCCTATTGTGCAGTTTGCTCCAGATACTTATAAAACATTGTCACTAACTCCAGTCTGTTTAGAAAACTGACTCTGGACCTTTACAAGTCACATGCATGTCTGCCATTGTCATAAAAACTGTGTGAGCTTGCCCCCACCCCCCGCCCTAGTGTGATGTTGAGCTCAGGAAAATTACAAGGCACACACTGTAGATCTTTTTCTTTTAAAAGAATTTCATTATGACCACATATTGTGATGTGACAGGGTGCTATAGTTATCCCTTTCCATTATTAACCACTGTTCAGACTCATGTAAATGATCCATAACTGTGTACATCACTTATGAAGAATGTTATAGCTGTCTTTTTAAACAGATATATTTTAGTAATCTCTCTCATTTTCTTGGATAGGATGTATTATACAGTTTTATTTTCTGATAGAAAATGCTGTTTTGAGGTTTATGTTTGTTTTTCCATTTGTAAATGTAAGTCTGAATTGGCTCTTGTTTCATGATTATGTATGGAACTACTAGCTGTTACCTGCAGATGCTCTGGCAGATCAGTTGTCCTGTCATGACGGGTGATGAGTAAGTAGGCTATTTTACATGCAGTAACATTAGCAACCCTCACCTGTCTGCCTGTTTGAGTAACCATAGCTTGTAATATACACTGCCCCTCCTCCCAACTTCTGCAATGCACGAGATGGCTGCATTGCTGCCAAGCTGTGTGTGTGGAGGGCCATGGGCAGGAGCACACATCTATGCATTGTACTATTGAAGTAGCAACACATTATATGGTGTATAGCTTACATTTTGGTACAGATTTAATATTTTTTTAACATGATATATGTTCACTGATGTAAAATAGCTACAGCGGTTTGGTTGTAAAAGCTAACAGGCAACACATACTTTTGTTTTTATAATATTAGTAAGGGTTAGTGGATACTTAGTAGACCAGATGTTCTGCCCAATTTGCGCAACAGATTATTGGATGTAGGCATACTCACTCGGTACGGTAAGTATAGCCAGTTTTTATAATAATTCTTTACATTGAGCCTTAACTTCCTCTTAGGTATTATTCTTACGGCCCTTTTCTGAAATTTAGAAATGGTGTTCAGAATATCATAGGTAAGAACTGAGTGTATGTAGGAATAGTATGTCACCACAGGACATTGGCTGTTACACACTGATAGTAGAACCCTAAGAACATAACATGCCGATGACATTCTTTTGTCAGTATATTTGTGTATTCATTCCACGTTAATTGACAATCAATATTCATTCCAAAAAAATTTGTGTTGGTTACAGAATCCTTAGATGTATCATCAGCTTAATGCAAAATGCTTGTTTTCCCTTTTTATGCAGGTGTGCACACTGTTTTCTTTATGGTCAGTGTTAATTTATTACATATTGCGTAATTGTAAAAGATAAGAAGTGAGTAGGTATAGATACATGTTCCAGTCTATGTGGTCTATGTCTATGTTGCTTAGACACCATACATGCCTGTACTGCCCAGTTGTAAAAGATTAGAAGCCAGCAGATATGGATATTGTCCCAGTCTCTGTTCTGAAGGGGTGCATATACAGCACACATGCCCCATTAACAAATGGAATAAATGAGTCCTTCAATTCAGGTATTTTTCCAGAATACCTAAAGCATGCACAAAGTTGTGCACTAAAGAAAGATAAGGTGTAAAGTATTGAAAACTACAGGTCAGTTCTACTGCTATCTGCACCCTCATAAGTTATTGAATCTATCATGAAAGATAGTTTAATGATTTACATGAATAATTACAGTTTTTATCTAATAGCGGTTTATAGGCAAATAAGCAGACTTGTCCATGGTTTTTGACAATGTTGGCTACAAAATACTATAAAAAGCTAGAAGCAGTAGGTGTAAAAGGAAAAGCAAATGATTGTATCACTCTTACCTCGAAAAAAGGGTGCAAGCGCTAGAGATAGTTTACACATAAATTTTTTGTAAAACAATTTTTAGACAAGAAGCATATAAACATAGGTATCCCTTAGGATAGTGTACCGGATCCAGTTCCGTGTTTAGTACGTATCAGTGTTCTTCCAGATAGTACGAGACACGAAGAAAAAGTTCTCGCCGATTATAACAGCGACATCATAATTGCTGATAAAACACCACAGCTTCTATTTGCTAAAGCAAATGAAATCCTCAAGGATGTTTATAATTGGGCAGTACATAATAAATTAGCATCGCACACGAAGTATGCACTTCAGCATAAGGAGTAGAAACAATTTGGTCACATTATGCATAGATGATAAATCGATAGACTTCATAATAAACTTTTCAGGGATTGTCAGTTAACAGGGAATGAACACTTGGAGATACTGGCATCCATCAGCATGCTACCAAGCTTGCCATAAGTTCTGGAAATCAGGGAATTTCAAACTTATCAGGTAAATCTGGAAAAAAATACCAGTGGAAAAATCTTTTTGTCTCAGTATATGAAGTGGATTGTTTACTGAGATGTCATGCATTGTTACTGGCTGGGCAGAGCTCACTCAGTACGTGTGCCACTTCCCAACTTTCTCATTTTTACTGCTTCTCCCCTTCCTACCACTCCCCTTAGCTCGCAGTCAGTGCCGCCACCACTTCTTGCCACTAGTCTAGCAGTTGCCGACAACAGGCAGGGACGCACGAGGTGTAGTTTGTTTGGGTCCGATTCTCAGAGATTGTCGACACGGGCCGTAGACGGTGGTCACACGTGCACGAGTTGTGTCTGAGTGATTGTGTGAATGCGTGTGTGTCATTTCGTTTTCTGACAGTGGCTGAAAATTTAATTGTGAGAGTGTGATTGTCTTTTCTGTGTGCCTGTCTGTGGCTCAGTGATACTCTTTATGGTGAGTTGCTACCTATCACCATTAGTACTGATTCTCAGAGTATTTGTGCATGCTGTCTGTTGCAAGGATCGATCACTGCAGTCTCATTTCATCAACACGGTGTCCGATACACGAACAGCTGACCACACGAGTGGACTTCCGTGACGGACCAAAACCGCAGGCCATTTCTGCAGGTATCGCTCACGGATCTGGCCTGCCGATCTGAAGCCCATAATTTCCCACTAATATGAAAGCTGTGCTTGTCAGATCTGGTCTCACTAATCTGCCCACAGGCTGGGCCTGTTTTTATACGGCATAATGTGGCAGATTTTCGTAATTTATCTGAGGACCCGGGACAGCAGTGCTTCTCGGCAGGCCAGAGGCCACAGGCAATGGATTTCAGGAATTGTGACTGTCTCACCACAAGTACATTGTACAGTGTGGTGTTTTATGGACAGTTTATTTATTCTAGTACATTTTGGCACTCTGAAAGTAATTTTTATATTACAGAGTATGGATAATAAGAAGAAAAAAATTGTGGCAGTCCCTGGTAGTTTGTACGTTATGTACTCAGATATTTCTCTAAAGAAAAATTACACGACACCTGTAAAATAATAGACATAACACAATGGGTAATAACTGACAATAACGAATATAATAGGACTAACATTTTATTGGCAGTCACATATACTGTTGGTTACATAAGCCTTCTGTGCCTTATACACTTCTTCCCAAGGTGCCTACTTTTTTATGAGGTTATTTCTGGAATCAGTGAAGGTATTTTAAATCTGTTTTGTGACTCCAAGGAAATGTGTATTTTTGTCACCAAATGTGTTATGTTTTATTGAAATAAAATAACAACAGTGGCCTTCATAGAACACATATACCGTTGGGCTTGCTTTCTCCATCTAAAAACATTTCATTACAGAAGATTTTGATGTTACTGCTGAAGATTTTTGCTCACACAGGGGAGAAATACAGAAGTCCTTAAATTTTTTTGTCAACTTATGTCTTTACTGACCATTGAGATCTCAAAATTTGTTAAGGAAAAATGCTAAAACTTCTCTGGAAATCAGTGAAATATCAGGGAATTTCACTTGGGAAAACTTGTGGCAACCCCGGTTATGTTTTTAAGAGTTTTTATCATCAGTATGTAACAACCGATGCCTCGTGGTGACATATTCTTCCGACATAAACCCGATTCGTAACTGTGGCATACTTTTCTGGGGCCGAAGGCATGTAACGTGGACACGATTTTCGAACTGCTGAAAAGCGCCATAGGAGTAGTAACTAGAAGTAGTCGGGTTTATTGTAAAGAGCCATACTGAGTGAGTGCCTCTAAACGATCTGAAGTCTATATTGAGGAAAACATTACTAAATAAATTGCTAATAGTTCTATACATAGCTATTAAAAAAGAGCCATTTTGGACTTACATTTACCAAGGAGAAACAAATAAAAACCCAAAACAGCATTTTCTATTGTAATAAATAAGTGGTATGTACTACTTCAAGGGCTCAGAGTGGTGATTAATAATGAAAGGGGGGGACAAGTACATCACCCTGTCCCATTTCAATACATTATCATGGTTCACTGCTTTTGCAAGAACATCATTTATCAATATCTAAATTGCATGTCATTCTCCTGTGTTCAGCATCTCACTTATCATGGAAGGATGCTGACTTAATTTTTCAGGTGAAGTCAGTTTTCAGAACAGACTGGAGCTAGTGCAAATGGCATATCTGCATCCTTAGGGCCAGAAGTCATCAGTGGAAATGCTTAGTGTGTATGGCAATGAAGAGAAAAACTGTTTTGTATTATAAGCTTTATCAGAGTACTTTGTATAGTAGGCGCCTACTGAGTGACCAGCTGAATGAGGTGGTGCAGCTGTTAAGACACTGATCTCATATTTGGGAGGATGGAATTCACTTTGCCCGGCCATTCTGGTTTGGATTTTCCGTGGTTTTCCTAAATCGTTGCAGGAAAACGTCAGGATGGTTCCTTCGACAAGGGTGTGGCTAACCACCTGTATCCTGTGCAGTTATATATCGAGCTACCCGTGACAATTGCTATATCTTTTATAAGAATGAGTGATCCCCTTCAATTTACATACAATTGCTACATCATTGTGAGGTGAGCATTAGATTGGGGGAAAAAAATTAAATGAAACATCCTTCAGGGTTTCATTTGGCTTTTCTAAAAGGGGTTCTTGTGTTCTGTGCGTGAATATGCTGTTGCTGTCATAAGCAAAGAGAACTTTCTCTCCATGTTTTGTATTGCATAGAAAGTGATTGCTATAGGCGTAGTCCATATCAGTTCAGGAAGGCTAGGAAAAAAAATCTTACCTTTACAGTCTCGGATGTTATTGAATTTAGCATATGTTAAAATGAAGGACTAAGTAAGAAACACACATTTTTTTGTTATCTCAAAAAAAAAAAATTGTGCTCTGAGATACAGCCCTCCAAAGATGACACTGTGCAAACCATGTGGAAGATGCAAATTTTGGAAAAAATTTAAAATGCTGTATACCTGAAACAGTACCAGGTATATTGTTTTTTTTTTTAATATTTGAAAGATAGTTGCTTTATGATTACAAAGAAACCCTCCATTTGTAGATATGTGTCAAAGTTCTTTTACTATAGTGTTCTGAACTTTTTTTATAATTTATGGATTTTTTTTAAAAAATGCTAATCCATAAATGTTTTATTTTTTTCTGTTGATTAGTACCATGTAGTTTACTTTCCTTGAAAAGGAGAGCTTCCACTTTTAGGTTGAACAGGTTTTATAAACAATTGAAATTTTTGGCATACATATAACCTATTTTATTGCCACATTATCACATAATCGGCTCATAAAAATCGAAACCTAGCCTTATTTAACATAATTTTAGTTTTTAAAGATGAGTAAGAGAGACGTTTTTCGAGCATTTTAAATGGTTCCAAAATGTATGTGAAAGGTCCAAAGACTTAAAGGTTTCAATTTATGTAACTTCTGTGTACTCTGTTTTGTACTGAAATTAGTCAGTCAGTGGACTAAAAATGTGTTCCACTGCTTTAGTATCTTCCTTTGATATAGAGTGATGCCTTCCTGTTGAACCAATAGGAACTGGAGCACTTACAGTCTTCAAAACATTGTGAACAGGAAGTCATCACTGATGGTGTTATTGCTGTCCTTAAGCTGATAACCTATAACCAGCAGCTGGTCCATGTGATAACATAAAGTTCACTACAATTTCGTTTAACTCATGAACTGGTGTCTATAGTCTCTGCAATCCACCAGTCACAGTCATACACAAATGCCATGAACATCCACCTTCTCAGGTTGTGAATCTCAATATTATCCTGCTGCTTCTGAGGTGTTGGCCGAACAAACAAGATTTCTTCTTTCTTTCTCTTTAAAGTGCCCATCACTTTGAGTCCAATAATTTGTCTTCTTTGTTCCTTTCACAGGAGTAGTTTGGTTGGACCATTCTTCTTTTTCCTGCTCACAGAATTCTTCGATTTCATCTTTGGACAAAAGAATGAGGGCTGTGGATGTGTTAGATTTCACGACTCTTGTAAAATCCTCAGCATTCTGAATCGCAGCTGTATGTGGTCTGGAAAAATTGTTTTGTAGCATGGTGCTACAGCAGGCCTCCTACAACACAAGACCCCTTCCCGTGACCAGTAGCACTGTATACCCAGTCAGTTGGCACAAGCAGCTTACTCAATTCAAACAACCAGTAATGAGTTTTAAAATGACTAGGAGCACCATCACAAATAATGATGATCTTTTCTGCCCCTGTGTGCAGTTGAAGAATTTTGCGCATTGCTAGCAAAGCATCTGCTGAGTCATGTTGCCTGTCATCACTTATAGCTATAACACTTGTGGTTTTGTTTTGAAAATATGTCACTCCTGTAAACAGTGTAACCTCGTCATTACTCCAATGATATAACCTTGTACTTCTTGTGGGAGAATTACAGACCAGTTCTCAGCAAAATCACAGTGAAGAACTAAACATAGTTCTTCAGCGTGTACACACCCTTTCACTTCTGAAATGTGTTGTTGCAATTTCTTCAGATGCTAGTGTGTTACTGCTTACACTGACTGTTTACCAAGTTCATCAACGAAACTGTCAAAGTCAACAGTTGTCTCAATTAGTTTATTTTCCCCCATGCTGCATGTGTAATGTCTACAGAGTTATCTGCTACATCTACCAGGCCAAGTGTCTGTAAAGACAGTCCTCCCTTTCCAGGGCAGTCACCACATTCTTGAAACAAACAAGTCTCTCACTTTACATCACAGTCCACACGCCCAACCAGGGTGTCATATGTCACGTGCTCCAGTAAGTTCTTCAAAGTTACCGCACAAAGTTCAAAATTCATGCAGTACACACATAAACAGACATCTCTAGGTGGGTGTGAAACTACCCACTTAGGTCGTAGTGCATAAAATTTTGATCTTCCAATATGTGAAGTTGTATAGTTGCTCTTATAAACTGCAAAAGTTTCTTTAATACTGCAAGTCATATACCTCTTCATTTTCACAACTTTTTGGACCTTCAACTGTTACAGTTATAGTGTCTTTCTTGTTGGCACTTTGGAAATCCCATTTATCTTCCAGATAAAATGACTGCACTATTTGAACTTGAGCTGCTTCTACAGGGTGATGATAATAGGGATCTGCTCGTGATAAGACTCCTTTTACAGACCTCGCATTTCTTGATTTGTCTACCATGTACTTTGATACTGATGGAATGTGGTTCACAATTGTTTTCTTTGAAAATGTCTCTGGAATAATAGTTAAAACTTGCACCTTTTCACCGTAGGATGCACAATATTCAACAGCTGAATTGATATTCGTGAAAAAATCCTGGCAAGAGATGCAAGAGTGCTTTGGCTCATTTTCTTCTGAAGATGGAATTTTACTTTGAAGAGTGTGGTTAGTTTTGCTGTAGTGTATTCATCATAGCTTCAGTAATTCTCTGCGCTTTCTTGATGCATAGAGCTTCTGACTTTACTTCACTGACCATGGTTTCTTAACAGGACTAACACCTACCTCTGTAATTGACTGATTCAGGGTATTTATTTCTTCCTCCGTTGATGTAAAATCTGCATCACCTGCACCATGGGAGGCTTCACCTTGTTCAGATACTATCATTGTTGTTATTCTGTCAAAACATGTAGAACATAAAAAGTTGTCACTTTGAAGCTGAGTCTTCAGATGAGACCTCTTATTCCCAACCTGAACAAAGCCCGTTTTTTTGTTTGTCTTATATGTCACTCTTTTATGGATTTGCAAATAGTCAGCACACTTCACTCTCCTGTGGCCCCAGTCAGAAGACATTGCAAACAATCCTTTTCACATAACACACTGCAACTGCCTCAACTGGCTACTTGCTACTTCCTCACAAAAACACAGAACTCACTAGAGGGTCTCAGGTATCTTGGAAGCCTCTTCAGTAAACAAATTAGCATTGAAAGACTACAATACGGAAACCTGCAAGTGAACAACCACGACAAAGAAACTGACAAGAAACTACAACAAAGTCTAAGAAATATCTGTAACAATGAAAGTGAAAAGAAATAACTGCAACAAAGACAATACTAATAAACATTATAACAAAGAAATTAGTAAGAAACAACTTCAATAAAGACATACATTAACCTTGAAAGTTAAAAAAATAGATTTTTTAAAATAAACCCTGTCCAACTTAAAAGTGGAAGCTCTCCTTTTCAATCCGAATGTAGAACTATGTGGTACTAATCACCAGGAAAAAAATAAAAATTTTATTGATTGGCATTTTTGAAAAAAAATTGTTTTCCATAAATTATAAAAAAAGTTCAGAACACTATGGTAAAAGAGCTTTGACGATAAGTCCGAACGGATTATTTCTTTGTAATCATAAAGCAATTATCTTTCAAATAAAAAAATCCCAACAAAATATCTAGATTTGTTCCAAAATTCGCATCTTCGAAATAGTGTTCACAGTGTCATCTCTGTAGCCCTGTATCTCGGGGCAGGAATTTTTTTGAAGCATATTTCACTAGGGGGGAAAAAGATACCCCATACAGAAAAATTAAAGAGGCCTTTGGGTAAAAGAGAAGCAACGGTATGTGTATTAAAAGCTGAGATGTAAAACCAGTCCTAAGCAAAGAAGGGAAAGCTGAAAGGTGGAAAGAGTGTATGGAGGATCTGTACAGGGGAGATGAACTTGAAAGCAATTTTATAGAAAGAGAAGTGGACGTAGATGAAGAAGAGAGGGGAGATATAATACTCAGAGAAGAATTTAACAGAGCTCTGCAAGATCTAAGTCAAAAGAAGGCCATGGGATAGACAATATTCCCATAGCCTTTGGAGAGCCAGCCATGACAAAACTCTTCCATCTGGTGTGCAAGGATGTATGTGAAAGGTAAAATACTCCTAGATTGCAAGAAGAATCTATTAATTCCAATTCAAAAGAAAGTGTGATAATTGCTGAGCTATCAGTTTAAGAAGTCATGCTTGCAAAATACTAACGCAAATTCTTTATAGAGGAATCTAACCCAACCCAACCCAACCCAACCCCAACCCAACCCAACCCAACCAACCCAACCCAAACCCAAACTCAAACCCAACCCAAACCCAAACCCAACCCAACCCAACCCAACCCCAACCCCAACCCCAACCCCAACCCCAACCCCAACCCAACCCAACGCAACCCAACCCAACCCAACCCAACCCAACCCAACCCAAACCCAACCCAACCCAACCCCAACCCAACGAGTTTAAGTCCAAGATGGCGGCGAGTATACACGTAGTTTCAAATCGCTCAGTAATTTGTGATCGTATTTCGTCAGTGAAGTGTACCATATGCCACAAAATTGTGTTAAATGGATTAAGAATCTGCGCGTTCAATCATAAGTGGTGCCATACCCATTGTTTCTCACGATCAGAAGTTCTAAATAAGTGCGACTGCGGTATAGAATGCAACGGGCGGGACAAAGGCAGTGAAATGCACAGGGCAGGTTTGCAAGTGAATGTAGAGAACGAACTTAGGAAAGAACTCGATTATATTATAAAATACGCAAAAACGCTTGAAAACTTGGTAATAAGTGTGAGAAATTCCTCAAAATCTAGCCTACAAGAGTTCTCAAATACTAGTCAAATAAGCAGCACACGACCGAAAACAAAAACAGCGGAACTTACTTTAAAACTAAGTAATAGGTTTAGTGTGCTTGAAAATAGCACAGAGGAGAAATAACAATCAAATTGTACCATCATCCACACGGATAGTTCAGTGATCAACGCTAAATTGCGCTCACAAAGCAAAACAAATCGGCCTGCTATTTGTAAACAAAACAAAAAACCCACGTTGGAAAATAGACATGAAATCCTTATTCTAGCAGACAGCCATGGAAGAGGTGTAGCCGAAATTATGATTTCTAAGAAAACAGGATTCAAGGTAACGCGTAATCAAACCAGGAGCGCCACTATGTGAAGTTTTACATAGCTGTAATCAATCTATGATGAATGGCAGCACATGTGTGATAATTGGAGGCGCCAACGATGTATACCACAATGAAACTAGACGTGCTACAACAGTTTTAAAGCAAGTAATTTGTAAAATGCCTGAAGTGAAATTTTTTGTTGTCAGTATCCCTCATAGGTATGATCTCTTGGAAAACTCTTGCGTGAATACTGAGATTATTACCGCCTACAGACTTTTCGCTAAGATATGTCGAGGTTATCCTAATGCTACATATGTTGGGATAAATAGTGATTGCAGAGAGCATTTTACAGAGCATGGACTTCACAGAAACATGAAAGGGAAAGAAGCCATAAGTGCTGAAATATCGAATGCCATTAAAGACTCTAAAGTAGAACGAAACACTATTACCCTGTCTGAAAACGGCCTTATTAAAGTATCAACATTAGCGGAAATAGGAAGAGCTGATGTCCCACAATCATTGGTAGCAACAGAAGATTCTTTGACGTTAGAAGAAGTAAAAAAATCTGAAGTGTCGTCCAGTACAGCAGCCACGTCAGCCAAATTATCAGTAGTGTCGAAATCATCAAAAACAGCTGAACCATTATCATCAGCAGCAGATGTACCACACTCCCCAGCAGGTTCAAAATCAAGTCCAGAATCCGTGACTAGTCCATCAATCAGAAGAACAGAGGCAAGAACAGTGGTACAAAATGCCACTCAGATATCATCAACAGAAGAAAAATCAACACCATCGGAGCTTCATTTATCAGCTTCATACGCTGCTTCAACGTCCACAGTAACGTCAGTGCCAACTGTAGTTCAAGATTTAAACGAAAATACCGTTTCAGCAAAAGTTCCAGTATCAATTGGAACATCACTTCCAGTATCAGTTGGAACATCACTTACAAAACCAGACTCAGCATCAAAACTGGCAGCATCTCCAACATCCACTGAATCATCAGCTTCAGAAACACCTCCAGCATCCACTGAAACAGCAGCTACAACTACAGATACAAGAAGTATGGTGGCACGTCCAGGGGTAAGAAATACAAGGAGCAGGAAACGTGTAATTCTTAAGGATTTTTGGTACCCAGCCTCGGCAAGGAACAGCCGGTAACATTGGGAAACATGAGTACAAACTCCTCTCAATCTAATTTCAATAATTTCAAAATAATGAGCCTTAACATACAATGCATTAAAAATAAAATATTAGAACTTGAGATTGCAGCCAGTGAAGCTAGTATAGATTGTATTTGCATTCAAGAACATTGGTGCATGAGTTATGAACTAGAAAATATTTGCATTTCCCCATACAAATTAGTAAGCCATTTTTGCAGGAAGGAAACAAGACATGGCGGTGTTTGCATTTATGTAAAACCTGGAGTAAAGGTTAAAAATATGACTGTAACTGAATCCATGAATGAAGAAAAACATTTTGAGGCTGCAGCAATACAGTTGAATATGCAAAAGAGTAAATTAATAATAATGTCAGTGTACAGATCACCATGTGGTGATCCGGAAATTTTTAGAAATAAGTTAGAGGCATTGCTCAAAGTATTACATCATAAAAAATCAACAATAATTATAAGCGGAGATTTTAATGTCAACTTATTGACTGAAGGTGCATCCAAAGATGAGTTCCTGAATGTTTTACACAGCTTCAATTTGTATCCACATATAACTAACCCTACAAGAATAACAAACTCTTCAAAAAGTCTCATAGATAATATCTTCACAAGTATAGATGCCATAGATATAGATGTAATAAATGTTGACCTAGGAATATCTGATCACAATGCACTTATCCTTAAATTTCCCATAGCCCCTGTGACCAAAAATAGTTCATACCAAATGTACAAAAGAACCTTCTCCACAAATAGTTGCAGTCACTTCATAAATGCACAGACTAACCAATCATGGGCAGAAGTACTGTTACAAACTAGCACAAACACTGCATATAATGTTTTTTCTTCCCTGTTTATGTTGAATTTTGAAATGTGTTTTCCTAAGAAACTTGTCAAAACAAACACATACGGGCATACACATGCTAACTCCTGGATCACAACAGGTATTAGAAATTCCTCCAGGACCATTAAAATGCTTAACTATAGACTGAAAAGTTGGACTGACCCCAAGTTTAAAGAATATGTAACAAATTACAAAAAAATATAGAAAAGTAATTACAAAAGCAAAATTACTAAGTAATGATAAATTAATAAGAAAATCAGGCAATAAATCAAAAACTATTTGGGGAATTGTGAAAAGGGAAACAGGTAAGGGCCTCAAGGATCAGGAAATAGTGCTCAAAAATAGTGAAAATATTGAATTAAAAGAGGAAACTCTGGCAAATTACATTAATAATTACTTTTTAAGTGTACCAGTCATTAAGTAAAAACTTTACTAAACATGAGAAATTAACAGCCCTAAAAGTAGACAGTAGTATGTTGTTAATTCCCACAAATGATAATGAAATATTAAAGGTGATAAAGAGTCTAAAATCAAAAATGTCTGCAGGTGTGGATGAAGTGCCTGTGTCAATAATAAAAAAAGTTGCCCAACAAATTATAAAGCCCCTGGTACATATTGCCAATTTGTCTTTCAGCGAAGGTGTGTTTCCTGATAGGTTGAAAATCTCTAAGGTTAGACCTCTGTTTAAAAAAGGAGATTCATACAAGGTAGAAAATTATAGACCAATATCCCTTCTCCAATCATTTTCAAAAATTCTAGAGAAATTAATGAAAACCAGACTCATAAATTACTTAGATGCTCACAAACTTCTAAACTGCAATCAATATGGCTTTCACTCAGGCCACAGCACAGAATCAGCTATCCATGCCTATACCAAAGAGATTGTCAGGAGTCTCGACACTAAAAAATGTGTAGTGGGAATTAACTTAGATTTATCTAAAGCTTTTGATACAGTAACTCACAAAATTCTGTTAAACTAGTTGGAGGCAATAGGTGTAAGGGTAGTTGTGAAGCAGTGGTTTGAATCTTACCTTCAAGATAGACCTCAGGTGGTAGAAATCATCGCAGAGCATAAAAATCAGAAAATCAAGTGGGTCTCAGATGCAAAGAAATTGGAAATAGGTGTCCCACAGGGCAGTGTTCTCGGTCCTTTATTATTCTTGCTTTATATAAATGACATAAAAAATCCTAATATTTCTACCAAAATAATGTTGTTCGCAGATGACACTAGCATAATTATAAGTGATGATAAAAAATCATTAACCACCACAACTGATATAGTCCTGAAATATATTCAACATTGGTTTAATGCTAATGAGTTAACACTTAATCTAAGTAAAACAAATTATATACAGTATGGCAAAGCAACTCAAGATATGGACCTCCAGTTAAAACTAATGGATAAGAAGATAGAGAGTGTACAATCCACAAAGTTTTTGGGCATGCACATTGATCAAAACTTAAGCTGGAAAGACCATCTCAAGTACTTATCCCATAGGCTCAATTCGGCATGTTTTGCATTGAGGATATTATCTAGAGTATGCAGCACAGACTGTACTAGA
Organism: Schistocerca piceifrons; assembly: GCF_021461385.2. Classification (NCBI taxonomy): domain Eukaryota; kingdom Metazoa; phylum Arthropoda; class Insecta; order Orthoptera; family Acrididae; genus Schistocerca; species Schistocerca piceifrons. The sequence goes on from NC_060149.1 coordinate 965,623,942, forward strand.
CTAGTGTATTTTGCTTACTTTCAATCCATCGTGTCTTATGGCATAGTGTTCTGGGGTAAAACTAAATCAAGCTTAACAGATATCTTCAAATTTCAGAAAAGAGCTGTACGAATCATAACACATAACTCTCCAAGAACTCATTGTAGGCCCCTTTTCAAAGAACTGCAAATACTCACAATACCATCACTGTATATTTTTAAAAGCATTCTGTGTACAAGAGCACATATGAAAAATCTTCGTACAAATGAGGACTGCCATAATTATAATACTAGAACTCGTAAGAATTTGTATGTAGAAAGGGTAAGGACAACACAAACCCAAAAGCATGTAAGTTATTTTGGAATAAAACTCTACAATGCTCTGCCAGTGTACATGAAGGCAATAATAGATGAAGTAAAATTTAAGACTGAACTTAAAAATTACCTTTTAAGCAAAACTTTCTATGACGTAGATGAGTACTTTGATTGTGTGTAAATTTATTGCCAAAAATTTCAATTTGTATGTCTAAACTTGTACTTTTAAAAAATGTCTTGAAAGTGATATTCCATTATTATGTCTGTAGTACTTGTACTAGCATGATAACTTTGTTGTGACAATTCCTACATCATGTAAATGATATACAGGAAGATAATAAAATGAAATGAAATGGAAAAAACTGGCAGAAGTCAACTTTGGGGAAGATAATTTTGGATACTGGAGAAATGTAGGAACATGTGAGACAATACTAACCTTGCGACTTATCTTAGAAGATTAAGGAAAGACAAACCTACATTTATAGCATTTGTAGGCTTAAGAAAACTTTTGACAGTGTTGGCTGGAATACTATCTTTGAAATTACGAAAGTAGCCAGGGTAAAACACAGAGCACAAAAAGTTATATGTGTCTTCTATGGAAATCAAACGGGAGTTATGAGAATCGAAGGACGTGAATGAGTAGCAGTAATTGAAAAGAGAGTATAACAGGATTATAGCTTATCCCTGATGTTATTCAGTCTGTGCTTTGAACAAGGAGTAAAGGAAACGATGGAGTAATTTGGAGTAGAAATTAAAGTTGAGGTAGAAGAAATAAAAACTTTGGTGATTGCAAGTTGTCAAGAGACAGCAAAGAACTTGGAAGAGTTGTTGAACAGAATGGACAGTGTCTTGAAAGGAGGCTGTAAGATGAACATCAACAAAATTCCAGCAAAGGTAATAGGCTGTAGCTGAATGAAATCAGGTGATGCTAAGGGAATTAGATTAGGAAATGAGACACTTAAAGTTGTAGATGAGTTTGATATTTTGGATGCAAGATAATTGACAATGTCCAAAGTAGAGATGATATAAAATGTAAGCTGATCGGTTTATGGGGCACATTCTGAGACGTCAAGGGATCACCAGTTTAGTGTTGGAGGGCAGTGTGGGGGGTAAAAATCATAGAGGAAGACCAAGAGATGGATACAGTAAGCAGATTCAGAAAGTACTTATTCAGAAATAAAAAGGCTCACATGGGATAGAGTAGCATGGAGAGCTGCATCAAGCCAGTCTTCGTACTGAAGACCACTACAATAACAATATCCTGTGACCAAAAATCACATAAAAAGCAAAATGATAATGGTTTCTATTGTTGTGAAACTGCTGCAAGACATGTTTATATGCATCGACCATTTTCTACTTCTCAAGTTGAAATCGAGAAACAGCATGTTCCACAACAGCTCAGAGTGTCTTGGGGTCATGTTCAGAAAGTGTTGTACAATGAGTGCCTTGAATTCAGCTGTTTTTAATTGGAGCACTGATCACAACATCCTTCGGATAACCCCACAGCCAGAAGTCACACGGATTAAAATCAAGAGACATGGATGACCACATTCTAAGGAAATTATGGTTGATAATAGTAGAATTTCCTAAATGCCTTTGCACTGGGTGTGTGATGTGTGGAGGAGAACAGGGTTGTATAAAAAAGATCCCGGCCACACATCCACACTGTTGGAGAAATGTAATAATATTGGTGCGCATCAAAGATGGTACAGGTAACAGGTCCCGCAGAACTCATGTCCTCAAAAAAATACAACCCTGCAGTAAACAATGCCATCACCCCACACCACACAGTCACCTTTGCAGAATAAAGTGTTTTTTTTTTTGGTCATCAGTCTACTGACTGGTTTGATGCGGCCCGCCACGAATTCCTTTCCTGTGCTAACCTCTTCATCTCAGACTAGCACTTGCAACCTATGTCCTCAATTATTTGCTTGACGTATTCCAATCTCTGTCTTCCTCTACAGTTTTTGCCCTCTACAGCTCCCTCTAGTACCATGGAAGTCATTCCCTCATGTCTTAGCAGATGTCCTATCATCCTGTCCCTTCTCCTTATCAGTGTTTTCCACATATTCCTTTCCTCTCCGATTCTGCATAGAACCTCCTCATTCCTTACCTTATCAGTCCACCTAATTTTCAACATTCGTCTATAGCACCACATCTCAAATGCTTCGATTCTACTGGTACTGGTTGATGTGCATGTGGATTTTCCATTGCCAATTTTCTGCAATTCTGCATGTTGGAGATGGAAATGGGCTTCGTCTGATCCACAGAATGTTCCATTGCCATTCATTGTCCAATTCCATGTGAGCAAGGAGTTCCAGATCAAGTATTCATCTTGCTGGTAGGTCAGCAGGAAGCAACTTCTGAACATGGGTGATTTTGTGTGAACAGTAATGCAGGATATTTTGTAGGATTTTATGCGCCATGCTTGTAGGCATGGCCAGTGCTCTGGCAGTTCCCTATGCACAGCATGTTTGCATGCCACTGCTCGACCCCTCCTGCAATTCTGTGGCCACTACTTTGATGGACGTCAGTTCAGCTGCTTTCCTCCCTCCGCCACACTCACACTGCACTTCAAAACAACCTGTCTTTTCGCATTTTGTAACGATTTTCTCCTGACCCTTAGCAGACATTGGACAAATGCCTTTTTTCATAATCTCGAGTGTCTGGAACTTCTGCAGTGCTTCTGGCATACAGTCACCGTTCTTGTAAAGAGCCTTATCAGCAGTGTGCGACGCTTCATGGAGACAGCCATGTTGGGTGTCTCGGATGCAAACTGAGCAACAGTCATGTGACGTGCATCAGTCGGTTTGCATATTCGGGTGCTTACAATACCATCTAGTCATAAAATTTTTTTCAAATTTTGTTTTTGGTGCATGACATTTCGCTCTGTGTCAGTATTGTGCTGTTCAAATCTTATAATATGCTGTTCAAATTTGATGTCATTCTGAGCAGTGGTTCTCTTTCTACAATGTTTTTAAACTCAAACTTTAATTATGGACACCTTATATACTAAGAACAGAACAGGATCCAATACACTGCCCTTAGAGACATATTTGTTTATATGTATCTTTTCTAATAATTGTTGTACTAAAAATCTATCGTGAGTAGACAATCTGAACTATCTCTACCCTAACCCTAAGCACCCTGTTTTGCACATAAGTTTGCTGTTTCTCTTACGCTTTGTACTTCTAGCTTGTAAAGTAGTATTTTATGAACAGTGTCAAAAGCCTTGGACAAGTCTATGAATATGTCTGTGACACAATCATCCTTGTAAAGATCTTCAAGTATCACTTTTGTGAATTCTTTAATGGTCAATACTGTTCTTTTCCCACTTTGGAAGCCGAATTGTGCGTCATTAAAAAAGTTGTAATTATTAATGTAATGCATTAGTCTAGCTTTCATGAGACATTCATTTAATTTTGAGAATGCAGACAGTAGTGGAAATAACTTGTTGTTTTTAGTGCTCTCCACACCTTTCTTTAACTAAGGGCACATTTCATGTGTGTTTCTTGTACTTGAAGTAAAGGACTAATTTATTACGTTTGTTATGGAGCTTATATGCTGTCTATGCACACCTTCAGAATAGAGACTGGACCTCACCTGTGCCTCCTGGCTCCTTATTTTTTAATTTCTGTCTTGTTTTCATGACTTTAAGCTCTGTTGTGAGAAACATCATTTTGTTTGCTGTGTAAGTCATTGGAGGTGTACATGCATTCTAAGAAGATTTGATAGAAACTTCTTTACAATACCGAATAAATAATCATTTACAAAATTTGCCAATTCCAAAGGATTTTCGGTTATTCTGCTCCCATCTGTATTCATGTGTAATTGTACTTCTGTCTGTCTTTTCCAGTCTCTTATTCTGTGACATCCCATATTACTCTGTTTTTATTTTCTGCATTATACAAGTATATTATTTTGTCATTGAATGTTTTTTTTCCCAGAAAACAATACTCCTCTGTATATTTTTTATATCTGTGACAGTAATCTAGGAACTGTGGATAAGTATATAGAACTTTTGTAAAGAATGGAGAAATTTTAGTTTTTGGGAGGAATTTCAGATACCTGCAATTATCGATCTGTTTTCCTTACCTGCTGCTGTTGAAGTGCTTACTTTTAGGAACATCTCCTCAAAAACTAATTTAAACAATTTACAGAATTCAGGGAACTTAGATCAACATTGTCATACGTCATCATATGTTTGATTTGCCAGTGCCCTAGAAAAAAAATGTAGTTTATGTTCCAAGAAGATCCTTTTAAAGCCTGAAGTTTTGTGACTTTTATCAAGCCTATCTTTAGTTTTATTATGTACAGGGTGCAGCCAACTGCAGTTGGTGGCTCATGTCAGTACCAATGACATGTGTCGCTTTGGATCAGAGCAGATTCTATCTGGTTTCGGGTGGCTAGTGGAAATGGTAAAGACTGCCAGTCTTGCTTCCGAGATTAAAGTGGAGCTCACCATCTGCACCATCATCAATAGAACCGGCTGTGGTCCTTCGGTGCAGAGCCGAGTGGAGGTTCTGAATCAGAGGCTCAGGCTGTTCTGTGACTGTGTAGGCTGCAGATTCCTTGACTTGCACCATCAGGTGGTGGGTTTCTGGGTTCCACTTAACAGGTCAGGAGTCCACTACATACAGGAGGTGGCTACATGGGTAGCAGGGGCTGTGTGGAAGGGACTGGGTGGTTTTTTAGGTTAGAAGGTCTCTGGGAACCATAGAAGTGGACAGGTAAAACACAGTAAGGTAGTTGTAGAAACGATTGGTATTGTAGTTGTAAATTGTCGTAGCTATGCTAGGAAAGAACCAGACCTCCAAGTCCTAATAGAAAACACTGAAGCTCAAATAGTTATAGGTACAGAGAACTGGCCAAAGCCAGAAATAAGTTCAGCTGGAATTTTCTCAGACGATCTAACAGTGTTCAGAAAGGATAGATTAAATACAGTTGGTGGTGGAGTATTTATTGCTATCAGAGGTATCTTGCCTTGTAGCGAAATTGAAGTAGATAGTTCGTGTGAAATAGTATGGGAAGAGGTTATACCTGACAGTTGGACTAAACTATTAATTGGATTGTTTTACAGACCCCCAGACTCAGAAGATATAGTTGTTGAACATTTCAAAGAAAACTTGAGTCTCATTTCAAATAAGTGCCCAACTCATACAATTACAGTCGGTGGTGACTTTAATCTACCCTCAATATGCTGGAAAAATTATACGTTTAAAGCCAGTGGCAGGCATAAAACATCATCCAAAATTGTACTGAATGGTCTCTCAGAAAATTATTTTGAACAATTAGTTCATGAGCCCACTCGAAGTGTAAATGGTTGCGAAAGCAACAAATAATCCTGGACAAATAGTGAGTATTGTGATGAATACAGGGATTAGGGCGACCACAAGGCAGTTGTTGCTAGGCTGAATACCATAACACCTACAACCATCAAAAAGAAACACAAAGTATATCTATTTAAAAAAGCTGATAAAAATGCTCTTATCGCCTTTTTAAGAGACAGTCTTCACTCCTTCCGATCTGATCATGTAAGTATAGAAAAGTTGTGGAATGTTTTCAGAGATAGTATCGACAGCAATTGAGAGATATATAGCACATAAATTAATAAGTGATGGTACTGATCCCCCATGGTATACAAAACGTGTCAGATCGTTGTTGCAAAAACAACGAAAAAAGCATGCCAAATTTTAAAAAATGCAAAATTTCAATGATTGGCAAATTTGACAGAAGTTTGAAATATAGCGCGTACTGCAATGTGAGATGCTTTTAATAATTTCCACAAGGAAATTCTGTCTCGAAATCTGGCAGAAAACCCAAAGAGATTCTGGTCATACATGAAGGACACCAGTGGCAAGACACAATCAATACCTTCACTGCGTGAAAACAACGGTGAAGTCACTAAATCAGAGTTATTAAACATGGTTTTCCGAAACTCCTTCACCAAAGAAGATGAAGTAAATATTCCTGAATTCCAATCAAGAACAACTGCCAAGATGAGAAACATAGAAGTAGATATCCTCGGTGTAACAAAGCAGCTTAAATCACTTAACAAAGGCAAGGCCCCTGGTCCAGATTGTATACCAGTCAGGTTCCTCTAAGAGTAAGCTGATAAAATGGCTCCATATTTAGCAATTATTTACAACCAGTTGCTCACAGGAAGATCCGTACCTGAAGACTGGAAAATTGCTCAAGTCACACCAATACCCAAAGAGGGAAGTAGGAGTTCTGCTAAATTACTGGCCTGTATCACTAATGTCGATTTGCAGTAGGGTTTTGGAACATATACTGTATTTTAACATTATGAAGTACCTAGAAGAAGATGATTGATTGACACATAGTCAGCACGGATTCAGAAAATATCATTCTTGTGAAACACAACTAGCTCTTTATACTCATGAAGTAATAAGTGCTATCGACAGGGGATGTCAAATTGATTCCATATTTTTAGATTTCCAGAATGCTTTCGACGCCGTTCCTCACAAGCGTCTTCTAACCAAACTGCATGCCTATGGAGTATCGCCTCAGTTGCAGGACTGGATTCATGATGTCCTGTCAGAAAGGTCACAGTTCGTAGTAATAGATGGAAAGTCATTGAGTAAAACAGAAGTAATATCCAGCGTTCCCCAAGGAAGGGTTATAGGCCCTCTATTGTTCCTGATCTATATTAATGACATAGGAGACAATCTGAGTAGCCATCTTAGATTGTTTGCAGATGATGCTGTCGTTTGCCGTCTTTTAAAGTCATCAGATGATCAAAACAACTTGCAAAATGATTTAGATAAGATATCTGTAAGGTGGGGAAAGTGGCAATTGACCCCGAATAAAGAAAAGTGTGAAGTTATTCACATGGGTACTAAAAGAAATCAGCTAAATTTCGATTACATGATAAGTCACACAAATCTGGAGGCTCTGAAACCACTTATTGATGATATTTTGTTGAATGGTTTGCACACTTGACACTTGTTAATGGACCAGCATTGAAATCAGCAGTAATTTGAGGAAGGGTTGCACATCTATCATGTTGGACAATTCTCTTCATTCTTTGTTGGTCCTTCTTTTGCAGTCTTTTTCCAGCCCCAGTGATGTCGGAGATTAGATGTTTTAGCGGATTCTTGATATTCACAGCACACTCGTGAAATGGTCATATGGGAAAATTTCCACTTCATTGCTACCTTGGAGATGCTGTGTCCCATCACTCATGCGCAGACTACAACACCATGTTCAGACTCACTTAAATCTTGATAACCTGCCATTGTAGCAAGAGCAACCGATCTAACAACTGTGTCAGACACTTGTTGTCTTATATAGGTGTTGCCGACGACAGTGCCATATTCTGCCTGTTTACATATCTCTGTATTTGAATATGCTTGCCTATACCAGTTTCTTTGGTGCTTCAGTGTATATACAGTGCAGGCACTGTAAATATTTGTAAGTATTTGAATTTATTTCTGCAGCACTGCCTTGGTGACATTTTTCCATGACCCCTTCCTATGATATGTGATTTGTAAGAAATGTGATAGGCTTTGTTAGGTGTTTAGAAATACGGTTAATTATTCTAGGAGACATGCCATGCAATCTCTCTCTCTCTCTCTCTCTCTCTCTCTTCTTTTTTTTTTTTTTTTTTTTTTTTTGGGGGGGGGGGGGGGGGGGAATTTAATTATACTTGTGACTTCTGTCTCATCTGTAGGTGATAGGAATATACAATCTGTTACTTTTTTGAAGCTTTTTATGTTATTTACTATTTGACCATTCTAATTTTTGACGAACACAACCATTACATCTACCTGTATGTAGTACAGATATAAAATTCCACATACTTCTTATGGACCATTTAATTGTGTTCCTTCGTTTGTCAGTGTGATATTAACATAAGCTGGCATTTCTGTCTATTTTCTGCCAAAGTTTTGGAGACATTTGAGGAAGTTTCAGTTGTATGTTTGTAATAGCTGGCTTTTGTCTTCCTTATCAACCTGCTATGAGCTTTCTACATTTCTTTATAGACCTCACTCTTCGCTAAGCATTTATCCTCCTGATAATCTTTATGTGCTTCTTTTACTTCTTCCCTACTCTGAATAATTTTTGGTGTGATCCAGTTTCTACTGAGCTTTTTTTACTTTCGTGGATACTTTTGGACATTTAACATTTGTATAAAATTCACAGAAGATTTCCTGACCTAAGTTTTTTTCGCAAATCTCCTCCCAGTTTTATGTTTTTAGTAAAATTTCCAAGATATTTAGGTTTTCATCAATTAAATTCAAAATCTCTTCTGCCCCCTTAGGATTTCTACCAGCCTTCGTCTTTTTACCTACTTGATCATCTGCTGCCTTCACTATTTCATCTCTCAAAGCTACCCATTCTTCTTTTATTGTATTTCTTTCCCCTGTTCTTGTCAATCATTCCCTAATGCTCTCTCTGAAACTCTCTACAACCCCTAGTTCTTTCAGTCTATCCAGGTCCCATCTCCTTAAATTCCTACCTTTTTGCAGTTTCTTCAGTTGATAACCAATAAATTGAGGCCCGAGTCCACATCTGTCCCTGGTAAAGTCTTACAATTTAAAATATGGTACCTAAATCTCTGTTTCACCATTAAATAATCTGTCTGAAACCTTTCAGTGTCTGCAGGCCTCTTCCACATGTACAGCCTTCTTTCATTATTCTTAAACCAAATGTTAGCTAGGATTAAGTTGTGCTCTGTGCAAAATCCTACCAGGCGGCTTCCTCTTTCATTCCTTACCCCCAGTCCGTATTCAGCTACTACTTTTTCTTCTCTTCCTTTACCTACTATTGAATTCCAGTCCCGTATACTATTAAAGTTTTGTCTCCCTTAACTATCTTAATAATTTCTTTTATCGCATCATACATTTTTTCAATCTCTTCATCATCTGTGAATCTAGTTGTATATAAACTTACACTACTGTGGTAGGCACGGTCTTTGTGTCTATCGTGGCTACAATAATGTATTCATTATGCTGTTCGTAGTAGCTTATCCATGTTCCTATTTTTTATTCATTATTAAACCTACTGCTGCATGACCCATATGTGATTTTGTATTGATAACCTTGTATTCACCTGACAAGAAGTCTTGATTCTGCTTCCACCAAACTTCACTAATTCCCACTACATCTAACTTTAACCTATCCATTTTCCCTACTTGCGTGACTAAGGTATCTGACATTCCATGCTCTGATCCTTAGAATGCCAGTTTTCTTTCTTTTCTCCAGATAATGATGTCCTATCGAGTAGTCGCCACCCGGAGAACCAAATGGTTATTTAACCATTCAGTAAAACTGCACGCCCTTAGGAAAAATTACATCTGTAGTTTACCCTTGCTTTCAGCCGTTCGCAGCATGAGCACAGCAAGGCCATTTTGGTTGATGTTATCAGGCCAGATCAGTCAATCATCCAGACTATTGTCCCGGCAGACAACCCTCCTTTGTGGTTGCACCTACGGTACGGCTATCTGTATCAATGAGGCACGCAAGCCTCCCCACCGACAGCAAGGTCCATGGTTTACATTATACACCATTATTTCATTTTCCTTATTCCATGCTCTGCCATAATTAAAAACGATTGGCATATCAGTAGCTAATAATACATTAAAATTTCATCTGATTTATTGGAAGCACATTGCACATTTTGGATGTGGTGATGCTTGACTACATTGCAATAGGACTTGCTATTATTGAAGCTATTTGTTTATCAGTAGGCAATATGAATTTGTCGTGGGACAGACTCATTTCTGTAGCCGCCGACAGTGATGCCTTAAAAATGATTGGCCATCACCAAGATTTCACATTTTGTTTATCATGGTGCAAATTGCCACCAATTCAAAGGATTCCTGATTGGTATGGAAGTAGGGTATGGGGACATACTCATCACAGCACACTTCATCGGCCTACCTGGGGAAAGGATTTTGATGATATTTTCTGTGCCATTCATAAGAAAATATCCCTGCGTCTCAAAATGAAAGGGGAAGTAATTCATTGCCTAAAAGATTTGATGCCTTTGGCTAAAATAAATATACATCTCAACAACTTAAATTCATCATTGCAGGCCAAAGAGCAGCTGATAGTTCACATGAACGATCAAATCAAATCATTCATAGAAAAGTTATCTTTGTTTGAGAGGCAGAGTCATTTGCCTTTAAAACTGCCTGAAGGTACCAGTTTCACAGTTACAGAGCCAAGGTAAAGAAGCTCACCATATCTCTTGAAACCAGATTCAAAGAGCTCACCAACTTAGAATTGGAAATGAAATGTTCAGCATTTATTTTCAGTTTCTTCCAATGGTTTGCTAATGTCACTGCAGTTAGAAGTATTAGACTTGCAAAATTCAACTTTGATGAAATAAGTGCTACAATATGTTTAATTTGTCATTGTGGTACTATTCATTACAGCAAAAAACATTTCCCAAGCAGCACAAAAATACCACATAGATCATGTGTGTATTCGGCACTACATACTTTTGTAAGTAGCTTTTTTCAGCAATGAACGACTGTTTCTTCAGAATGTGACAATTAAGAGCATCCTCCACGTTAATGCTGTGAACGCCTTAACACCTGATATTTTCTGCTTGTGTTCTGAAGAGAGACTATCAGATTTCAGAAGTGTAATAAACGTACCTAATTTCTTTATTTCTTTTAAAATAGTTATTTCTTATTTATTTCCTTTATTTCCTGTATCCATGAATAACAAAATGATGTCGGCAATGATGTAAAGCACAAGCAACAAATTGAAAGGCTCACAGTGCCAACCCAATGCAGTACAGTTGTTCACAGTTAGTGCTATGTGGAGTAAGGGTGCTCTGCAGCATTACAGGGAGTGCACCAGCTGGAACAGCCTGAAGCCAATTAATTTGTTTTGTACAGTCCAATAAATGCAAACATGGGAAAGTACCACTAGGTGGGGAGGGGGGTTGGGTGCCAAAGGAACAGCACTTAATGCAGCATGATGTATATTCCATAAGCTTCCAGGCATAAATTTGTTGTTAAATTTCAGGGTTCATGTTTTGTTATTATTTTCATTATTTATTTCTTGTTTCAGTGCAGTTCTCTTTTGGTCATTAATTTTTGGGTGCACTGCTGGATGATAGTCACTAAAATAGTACACTGTGAATTACTATTAATTGAACAGTTTCATAGTGCCATATTTTCACTAACACTAAACATAAGTACATGAATGTATCAATATGTCAAAGAGAGAACTTCAGATTTTTGATGTTGACATTAAATTGCTCAAGTCATCTATCAGAAAATGGAGTGCTGTGGTATTGTTGGAGAACATGATAATCTTAGTGACTGATAGTAATTGATGTATGCAGGAAAATAGTTTTTTTATATAGTGTTAAGCACATTGAGAAGCCAGTTTTGGCACAACTTTCCTCTTGCAATGTCTATCCATATATAGTATAAACATAATAATTGCATTACAGTACACTGGGAGCTCAAGTATAAGTGAAGATATTGTTGGCAAATTGTCATGGGGAGACTCCACAAGCTAGTGTAAATACCTAGCCAATGGTTGTGGTTACAATCAGTAATGATGAGGGAGATTATAGAAGTTAGTCCAATGGTTCCTGTACAAACTACAACACAATAATACCATAAAGAACCAAGTATTAAAACAGTTTGAGGGCTTATTGACAAATCATTAAGTGTAGTAATATTTCATGTACGTGGGATACTTAATAGGCACATAGTTTAGGTTTGAAGGTTCAGGTAAACCTTGCATTGTCATGAAGATAATGACACACAAATTAAATGTACCTTGACCCTTTTCTAAAGTATAGATTAGATTAGATTAGATTAATACTTGTTCCATAGATCATGAATCCGACACTTTGTAATGATGTAGAATGTGTCAGGTTAATAAAAGATGTCTGTACAAGATATTACATTACACAAAATATTGCATGACACTAATGTTTAAGTTGGTTTTTTTCCCCTACCTTAATTTATATCTAAAAATTCAGCCAATGAGTAGAAGGAGTTGTCATCTAGAAATTCTTTAAATTTATTTTTAAATGTTGGTTGGCTATCTGTCAGGCTTTTGATGCTGTTTGGTAGGTGACCAAAGACTTTTGTGGCAGCATAATTTACCCCTTTCTGTGCCAAAGTCAGATTTAACCCTGCATAGTGAAGATCATCCTTTCTCCTGGTGTTATAGCTATGCACACTGCTATTACTTTTGAACTGGGTTGGATTATTAACAACAAATTTCATAAGTGAATATATATGCTATGAGGTTACTGTGAGGATCCCTAGATCCTTAAATAGATGTCTGCAGGATGACTGTGGGTGGGCACCAGCAATTATTCTGATTACACGTTTTTGAGCAATGATTACTTTTCTACTCAACGATAAATTACCTCAGAATATGATGCCATACGAAAGCAGTGAATGAAAGTAGGCATAGTAAGCTAATTTACTGAGATTCTTATCACTAAAATTTGCAATAACCCTAATAGCATACGTAGCTGAACTCAGACGTTTCAGCAGACCATCAGTGTGTTGCTTCCAGTTTAACCTCTCATCAATGGACGCACCTAAAAATTTTGAAAATTCTACCTTAGCTACAGACTTCTGTTCAAAGTCTATATTTATTACTGGAGTTGTGCCACTTACTGTACGGAACTGTATATACTGTGTTTTATCAAAATTTAAAGAGAGTCCGTTTGCTGAGAACCACTTAATAATTTTATGAAAAACATCATTTACAATTACATCACTTAGTTCTTGGTTTTTGGATGTTATTACTATACTTGTATCATCAGCATACTTGTGTTTATTAGCACTTGATACATATTTAGTGCTTTGTTGCACGTACAGAACAAATTGCTTGCTTGCAAAATTTATCTTACATTCTTCAGCATACATTTAATCTATTGCTCATATACACTTAGTTCTCATGTATGTTTACAAATTTTGTTTCATTTCTCTCCTTGTCTGGTGTTATTGTTGAATGTTAATTCAAACTATTTCAGATGGTCACAAATTTTGTATCATTAGAAGATGTTTTCTTTTGCAGGAGTCAGTATGTGCACTGTGTGGTCTCTTGAGAGAATCTTCTCTGATGACGTAAACTATGAAGGAGAAAGACACGAAAGGATCGTGCTAAATGAATCTCTAGATTGTGTACGTGTTTTCTTGATGTTTCTTTGTTATTTTGTGTACTTGAGTTTTTGAATAGTGTTCTTGTTTAGTGGCTACCTAATTTTTCGCCATCATTGGTGAGAAAACTTTACAGATAACTACATAGATTAATTTACCTTAGCCAAGAACAGTTATAAAGAAAGCCAAATTATGAAATTATTTTTAACCAGCAATAGTCTGATGAAATGAATAAATTAAGCAGCTGTAGGAAGTCCTATAAATTGTTTTTTTTTTTAAAAAAAACTTTATAATCATATTTGTGATTAGCAACAAGTGCTTGAGCGAACATCTGTATCTTCATAGCAGGGGTGTGCTGCTGCTGCTACCACTGCAATCTGTAGTGGAAATATTATGAACTTTTGCAGCCACTATGATGTGGCCATTCACATCAGAAAAGCTGAATAATTTCATTTGAGGTTACTCAGTTCTCTGGAATTTTCTCTTTTTTTCTGTAGGAAAATGATACATAGTTAACATTCCTTCTGGTTATTGTATAGTTGTTCTTTTCATATTTACAACAGCCCATTTATTTCAGATTACTATTAGTAATGGTGATACTGGTGAATCATATTAATGTCAATTAACAAAAGATAATGCCTCATCAAAGTTTCAATGTCAAAGTAATATTAAAATACTTATTTATTCCTGGTTCTCCCTTCTGTGTCATCATCTCTTTCAACTTTTTGCTCTTTTGTTTCTTACTTTTTTCTCTTCAGTTCTTTTGTAGCTTTGTGTTGCTGTCCGATTTGTCACTTCCTATTATTTCTGAAAGTAAGTAGGGCAGTTCTAGATTTTAAATTATTGAAGTTTTGTATTAGGATACGCCTTCTATCATAAAATCCTATGTCTTTTCCTGGGCAGTAGAGATCCATATACTTGTCTTGCGGAAGCTTCTGAATCATTCTGAATAGCATCCCACATCAGTATGCAGTGGTGATGCACAATACTATTGGTTGACTGTCTCACAGTGGGACAAACATATATGCAACCAGCATGATGAAGCAAACTGAATTACAGTTGGAAAATAAGACCTGTTGACAATTAGCATACCAATTTCACACGTGTTCACCCTCTAGTCAGTAATTTTAGTGGTCAAGGGTCAGTGGCAGTCATAGTGGTGTGCTGCAACTGCATTGAATGAATTATTTATTTATCAGCAACTGTCATGGGAATTAATCAGATACTTAGATGGCAGAATAGACGGTATTTTTTCATGGATTTTTTTGTGTTTCAAGAAATATGTAAAATCCACAAGAAATGTGTGCAACAATCTGAAGTTGAGCTGATATTTCAATGAAAAAAAATCAGTTTTTGAAAATATAATGTAATTGTATGGATAAAAAAATCTACTCGGCAAGCAGCAGCAGGAGAAAACGTATATAAAGGTATCAAAATTAGCAAGCTTTTGGAGCCAGTCACTCCTTGTGGCAGAAGAGGTGAAGGGAAAGAAAGAGGGGAGAAGGAAAAGGAGTGGTGAGTTTTAGGAAATGGGGAGAGTATGGAAAAGTCACCCAAAATCCCAGGTCAGGGGAGACAGTGGATGGGATGAGAAGGAATGACTGATTCAGTCAATTCACTTGTGAGCGACTTTTCCCAAATTTTCTCCATCCAGTTTGAGTCAGTCTTTCCTTCTCATCCCATCTGATAAGTCTTTTTATTCATCCTTCTTCCTCCCTCTTCAACCCTTCTGCCAGAAGAAGAAGCCAGTGGCTCCGAAAGTCTGCAAATTCCAATACCTTTATATGTGGCATCTCCTGCCACAGCTTGGTGAGTAGACTTTTTATCTATCTGATTAGATTATATTTTCTGAAGTTCAGGTTACATGTACCCCTAGTAAATAAAACATAAATCTTTCATTTGATCAAATTGTGGCTGGTTTCAATGTTTTTCATAGTGTTACCATATTCACACCATAATACATTTTTGTTGTATATAAATGCAGATGTGCAGAAATGAAAGTATAGGTGTATTTGACAGTATTTGCAATAGCAATTAATGGCATGAAATTGATGATAAATGATTGGATTAATTACTCCACAAATTAAGTTGAAACAGCAGGCTCCCTTGACTTTGTTACGGTCCTTAGTTGGCTTTTACATTACATTTGACAGATGGGTGAAGTGAACTGGAAAAACTTATTTTAATCTATAGGCCAAGAAATTGGTGTCTCCTGACAGTTATTAGTGTCTTGTTTCTAAACACAGTGTGAAGACACCATTCTAAAATTAGCATTTTTTGAAGTTTTTCGATCTTAACACTTCGGGTACTGAGTCATTGCGCACGGGTGTCTACCATAAAGACTGGCTGATTTTAACGTACTTTAAACTACTACAACTCATTAAAGGTTTCAGTTATAGCAATAAAATTACTCTTATTGAAAAACCTAGACTTTCTTGTTTAAAACCATATATAATACCTTTCTCTTGAATTAATACATACTTTTGACAAGCGTTATTATTATAACATTGTTTTTGAAAAAAGGAAAAATTGGTCAAAGGTATGTTCACTGTATTTTCTAGAAGGAAATCTTTTTTATTTTACACAAAAATTGTAATTATGATGGATACAGTATGCCTTATCTACAGTAACCTCCTGTAACTATTTTAGGATGCAATTTTGTTCTTTTTGTGGTAAATTTTGAAGCACGGCATTTTGCACAATGCTACTTTACATTCACTACACTGGTAGCTTGTGTCTTTTCGCCACACTTTTCCAGTCAGTTTTTTTTCTGTCAGAGAACACACTACACACTGTTTTTGTTTCTGTTTCTTACCCACTTCTGTCTCAATCTTTTCCAGGAAATTATTTCCAGTTAATAGTATTGAGAGTCCAGATGGACCAGGTCGGGGTTCAAGATCTTTGCTTTGTGCAATATCTGCACAGATAACTGTCATGAAGTTAGATGTTGTGAGGCATTTTCCAGTAATGTTATTGTATAATATGCAGGAATTTACAATCGCCATTAGTATAACATGAAATGCCAACTTTCTCCACCACTTCACAGTTCGATGTTCAAATGCGCCGTATGACAATCGCTGATCTGATAAGTCAACACCAAACTTGTAGTCCACTACACAGGCTGGCTTCGACTTCTCTCTTCCTCTCTCATCAGTGAAAGTGACCATCTCAGCAGTGTGCCTTGTACTTATCATATGCACATTTCTTTTGTCCTTTCAACACAGTGTTGACATATTTCCTTTACGCCTGAAAATAAGTTCACCTCGCTGAAGGTTCAGATCTTTTATAGCACGAGGCAATCCCTGCCGAGATTTTCTTGTTGTTCCCACAAGAGCAGTTTTTGCAGTTTCCAGTTCTGAAGCAAGTATTGGACTTGTGTAGAATCTGTCCGTAAACAAAGTGTAGCCTTTTCCTGACAGATTTGCAAACAATGTCTTTACCAGATTCACTGTGTCAGACCTTTCACCCGCATAAACGGAGAAATTCCAGAAGTAACCTGTGTCAGACGTATTTATTTGGTTTTTGTGGCATGCACTGTTTGAAATACACACGACCTCTAAATTTACACACGCCTTCATCTATTGTAATTTTTCGAGATGTTGTATACGCATGCTGGAAATTAGCACACTCATTATCTAGGAGGGATCTCACCTTGTGCAGTGGGTCATAGTCAGTTTCTTCTTTCCTCTTAGCTAAGGAATTATCACTAATGTGGAAGTTTCTCAAAATAGAAAGAAATCTGTCACGGCTCAAGATGTTTGGACAGAAATTACACGACACAGCAGGGTTCTTGGACCAATGCTCTCGTATACGTGGCCTCACACTTACACACATATGGACTTCCTTATTTCCGTAAGTGTAACTTCTTTCCACTTTGATAATGAGCAGGTGGGTGAAACGGAATTTGTGCTTCATAATTTCCTGATGCATTGTTGAGCATACATATTAGTTTGTTCCTTTATATGTTTCATCATACTGTCTGTCAGGAAATATGAAAAAAATTCTAGAGGTGCACTGATCTGGTCCAAACTGACAACATTGCATATTCCAGATTGTCCTGAGAATAGATCAATATCCCCTGATGCACGATCAGTAGCCGTCCAACCTTCCTCAGAATTGGTGCGGTGCGCAGGTCTCGGCTTCCCCCTCGCCATCAGTCTCACTCGTTCTTCAGGCGGGATTATTTGCTGTTGAAGTGCTTGGACACCTGCTCTCCTCTTCTGAATCTATCAGAAGAGTAGTATTTGCAAAGAAAATCATAATTATGTACTGAGAGCTTTTTCAGTGAAAATCTGAACAAAAATTATACATGTTTTGTTGTCAGAATTCTTTAACTGAACTGCCAGAAACTACTTCTTGAACATAGTCCACATCATCATCAGAGTCATCTACAATATCTTCCTCTGACAAATCAATGTCACTTTCTTCTAAATCACGAAGTAACTCGTGAGCAATTTCTTCATCTGTCAAACCACGCTTCGCCATGTCGACGCTACTGAGACCGTGTGGGAAAAAATCACCGCTCAATAAACCCGACAAATAAAAGGGGAAGCACACCCTTCCACAGCATGCCCGCACCATCTAGTGACCAATACTCGAACTACAGTCCATGCAGCACCTCCCAGACAAGCGGGAGCTGTAACAACACAAAGGAAGGAAGGGGAAGAACGAGAACATGCGTCCGTAAAAGTACAGGCATTGGACTTTCGGGCAGGTCGCGCACGCCTATATTTTTAAGGGCGTCGGCGCCTAAGTGTTAAACATATATGACTGTAAAACACAGAGTACAGCTCTACATGTATGCAGAAAATGGAGTATGCGACTGCTGTACCTTTACTTTGTAGTATAGCTGTTAATTCATCACGCTAGTGTGTGTCACTAGCCAGTGGCTTTGTCGCAGTGGTAACACCGGTTCCCGTCAGATCACCGAAGTTAAGTGCTGTTGGGGTGGGCTAGCACTTGGATGGGTGACCATCCGGTCTGCCGAGCGCTGTTGGCAAGTGGGGTGCACTCAGCCCTTGTGAGGCAAACTGAGGAACTACTTGATTGAGAAGTAGTGGCTCTGGTCTTGCAAACTGACATACGGCTGGGAGACCGGTGTGCTGACAACATGCACCTCCATATCCACATCCAGTGATGCCTTTTGGGCTGAGGATGACATGGCGACTGGTCGGTGCCGTTGGGCCTTCCAAGGCCTGTTCGGACGGAGTTTTAGTGTGTGTCACTAAAAATTCTAGATGCAATTCTCCATTAGACAATCAGATTGATTAGAGGAGATCTTAGAACTTGGAAAAGCATTCCGATCAGCAGATATCAATACAGCTTGCAGTTACGTGTCCATTTGTGAAATGACATTTTAAGACTCATTTGGGAGTAATGAGATTGTTTCGAATTTGTACAAGAAATTACCATGTAGTATTGTGGTAACATTAATTATTTATACAGTCTTGAAGAAAATCACCTCATATTTTTGGGAAGCCCAGGATAATTTCAAATTTGATAAAATTAAGACAAAGAATGTATTTGTAGCTTAGATTTTGTTCTTTACTACTTAATGTATTAGATAAATACTACAGTTATTATGTAGTATGTATAGATGATTTGGAGCAACAGGCTCTATTGACTGATCTGTCTTATCCATTAGTTGTAGCTTGTGCATCTGCCTCCCAATGAATATCCTAAATCCATTGAGTGAGATTAGAGGGAAGATCTTTCTCAACTGCTGCAAATGTCTCTATACTCTCTCTGCTGTTGTTTGGGTATTAACCGCATTTTAAATAGTTTTTGTTTAGAAGTTTAATGTATTTTAATAATATATTGACTTGCAGATTGGATCATAGGTATTCCGAATAGTAAAACCAACAAAATTCTGGTGTGTAATATTTTTCTTCTTGTAGGTACTTGCAACAATGTTTCTCAACTTTGTTTAAATATGGTGTATCAATTTTACAGGACCATATACATTTGAAACTGATTGATCTGACCTCACTTAACAGTTAACAATAACAACTTGTGGCGACTATCGACCAAGTCGCGGTTAATATCTTTGTTTTTGGCAAGCTCTTTGCCCCAGTCTGTGGTCGTGCGCGAAAGTGTACGGACGTGTACCGAGAATTCAGAATGTAAACAACTGTATATGTGTGCTTACGAGAAATAAAAATAGTGTTTATTACATGTGGTGTAGCGTGCATCATTGGATTCGGCAACCCTACAACGCTTACCCATACTGGTGACCCCGAATTTTCTTCGCGAGTGCTACAACGAAATCTTATACCGTTGAACAGTACACAATGGAGCGCTTTCCGCCTGCTACACCGACCACGTGCCAACTAAGTGTTCCAACGGACGCTTCGGCATGGTTTTACAATTATCCACCGGGCGTCCGCAATAGCTCTACGCAGTTTCCGAACACATCGATTAGCTGTACTCAACAGGACAGTGTTTATACAATTCCACAGCCACGTGTTCCGAGTGCTCAACAGCCGACACAATGTGCTCAAACCCCAGTGACTATGTTTACAGGTTTCCCAAGTGCAAGTGTGAATTTTCCACCCGAATCAGTGACTGTACAAATCGAGCCGGACGCTCAAGACAGGAGAGTTCATATTTCTGCCGGAACTCCGGATTTTGCACCAACCCCCCCCTACACCACCAGCGTCCGCTTTACGAGTGTTTCCGACGGCACACGCCGTTCCGCGTGTGTTCCACAAACATTAGGTGATTTTAACTATTTTAATGCACCTGTAGGGGAGGGGCCCGGAAACTGTATTCCGTCGTTCGCCGCACATCGGTCGACTACGGTCGATTCTACCGCGCCGGTCCATTCTACGCCCGTCGGCGTTACTCCGTCGACCGCTCGATTCGTTGATTTCTCGACCAAGGTCGAGCCAGCCGCGCCTACCGTGCCACTGACAGTGGCGGAAGCTGGTGCACCGCTACTGCACCCGAGACAATTACATTGCAGAACTATGCACAGGGAGAGACAGTTTCTGATAAACATTTATGTCAAGACTTTCCCACCCGTTGGCCGAAGCTACCACCCCTTCACAAGGATCACCCACGCACATGGTTTACCTTGGTCGACCACGTCCTGCAGCTACACGGCGTCGCCGACGACAATTCGAAGTTCCTATGCTTACTGTGTCACCTCCATGACGAACCGGATCTGATCTGCGACATTGTGGCTTCGCCCCCCGCTACGGACAAATATGCGTTCGCCCGACGCACCGTCCTCGAGCGACTGTCCACATCGACAGAGGAAGCTATCCGCCTCATCAGTCAGGAATCGCTGGGATCCAGGTCCCCGTCGCAACTCTGGCGTCATCTCCGCGCTATGATTGACACACATCACATGCCCGACATTACACTTTGGACCATCTGGTTGCTGAAACTTCCCCCGCAAGTTCAACTTCACCTTCTACATGTAACTTCGGCCCCACTAGATGCCAAACTGAAGATCGCAGACCAGGTTTACAACATTCTGCCCCCCCCCCCCCCCCCCCCGCATGCCCCCCCAGGGTGCCCTCAGGCCTCAGGGGTTGGCACACCTGCGCGGCAGTTCCCATCCTGCAGTACAGAGTGCGCACGACTCACTCCACGCATGCGCGCGGAGCCAACGCCGCCTGGCAACCGCCGCAGTAACTCTTCTCCTACCAGCACTACTGCAGCGTCGCCATCGGAGGGAACTACAAACAAGTCCCCCTCCACTGCCGCTTCGACCTCAACCAGCGTGACGGGCGACGCCACGCGCCGCCCCGCTTGGTGTTATTTCCATTCCCGCTTTGGCGACGCGGCTAAGAACTGTCGTTCTCCATGCGCGTTCCCAAACTAATAACGCGACCCAATTCAGGCGCTACGGGCCGCGTTGAACCGCACAGACGCCTATCACTAAATACTTCTTCTCCTCACGCGCCAGGACGCTTGTACGTGAAAGATGCAGTGTCTTGCCTTTCATTTCTAGTCGACACGGGGGCTGAGGTTAGTGTGATACCTTTGTCCGCAGGTATTAAATTCGAGCTTCAGCCTTGCCCCCCCGCTTCGAGCCGCCAATAATTCCCTGATCCGCTCTCATGGAATAACGAATTTAAGCCTTAAACTGCAGGACATTAATACGCCCTTACAGTGGACTTTCGTTATCGCGGATGTGGATGAACCCGTGCTTGGGGTAGATTTTCTCTTAGCCCACGCACTGTCACCCGACCTACAACGAGGTACACTAACCTTTAACTCGGGAGACCGTACCACCGGTTCAGATATCTTACCCCTCTCATCCGAAAGCGCCATTCTGCTGTGTGAGCTAGCGGAAACTGCTGTTGCAGTGCTTTCTCTTAGATCACACAACGACGAACTTCGGGACAGCAATGGGGCCCTCCGCTTACGCATCGCCGCCGTGCAAGCCAAGCTCACGGACGCGCGTAAGCAGACCGCCCAGCTGTCGCACACGGCCACGCCCCCAACCCCTGCACCACTTCCTCGCACCTGCAGCCGACGCCGCGTGACATTTCTACTGCCGGACGGAAGCTGTACCCGCGACGCTACCAGGTACCCCACCGAGCTCTTCGACAAGGACTACCAGTGGATCACCGCCACTGCTGCTGAACTGCCGGCCTTGGACACACACACGTGTGCATTACAGGTTAGTCACAGTGCAACGGGTGCTGGTCCAGCATCCCCATCGGTGTTCGCGATCAATAACGGTACTGTCCACAGAATAAATACCACAGAAGGCCCACCGGTATGTGCAAAGGCTAGGCGTTTAAATCCGGAAAAACTTAAACACGCCAAAGCTATTGTTCAGGAACTTTTAGATAATAAGACTATCCGCCCTTCTTCTAGTTGTTGGTCGTCACCCATTCATTTGGTGCCTAAGAAAGATGACACTTACCGCCTCTGCGGTGACTATCGGGCGCTTAACGCCAGAACAATTTTAGATAATTATCCCGTCCCAAATATTCAAGACTTTGCTTCCCAGCTGCATGGGGCACAAATTTTCAGTGTAGTCGATTGTCATAAGGCGTACCACCAACTGCCAATGGCACCTGAGGACGTTGAAAAGACCGCTATCATCACCCCGTTCGGGTTGTTCGAGTATTTGTTTATGCCATTCGGCCTTAAAAATGCTGCACAGACGTGGCAACGGTTCATCGACTCGCTGGTTGGAAAACTGGACTTTGCATATGCGTACCTGGACGACTTGTTAATTTTTTCTTCCTCCCTCGAGGAACATGAACAACATTTAAATACAGTGCTCCAACTATTAAAAGCAAACGGTATCGCAGTGAACAATACTAAGTCACAACTCTGCCGCACCAGTGTCACTTTTCTGGGCCACAGAGTTTCGGGCGACGGCATCCGCCCCCTAACTGAACGGGTGGAGGCCATTAGTATGGTGCCTTTGCCCAAAGATTTTCAGGGCCTCCGCCGCTTCCTTGGAACGGTAAATTACTACCGTAAACCTATTCCCCGCGCCGCCGACATACAAGCCCCACTGACGGATGCCCTCGCAGGAAAAAACACATCAGGGTCTCGGGCGGTCACGTGGACTCCAGATATGCGTCGCGCATTTGATAATCTAAAGTCAGCCTTACAGACAGCTGTTACGCTTGCTCACCCCATTCCTGATGCTCCCATCTCGCTTACTACAGACGCAAGTGATACAGCAGTGGGGGCAGTACTTCAGCAATCCGTGGGTTCTGTTGTACAGCCGCTCAGATTTTTCTCCCACAAACTGACCGCTTCCCAACGTAAATGGTCGACCTTCGACCGGGAACTGTTTGCTATTTACGCGGCTATCAAATATTTCCAAGACGATATCGAAGGTCGCCATCTCGTGGTATTTACCGACCACAAGCCATTGGTTTACGCTTTCCGTAACCCAGGTAAGGACTCATCCCCGAGACGTTTTAGGCATATGGACCTTATATGTCAGTTTATGAATGACATACGTTACGTCAGAGGCGCAGACAATGTCGTCGCTGATTTTCTGTCTCGGGTGTCGGTTTTATCTTCACAACTGGACCTCAGTGAGCTCCCTAAATTGCAGACAGAGGATACTGAACTCGCAGCATTGCGTTCCGATATCAAAACAGGACTCAAACTAGAGTTACGGACACTTCCTGGGTTTTCATCACCCATCTGGTGCGACATTTCAACAGGACGCATACGCCCGGTGATTCCTGCACCTCTCCGCCGGGACATATTTAATAGTATCCACGACTTGGCACACCCTGGCATTCGCGCCTCCGCACGTCTGGTATCTGAACGTTTTGTTTGGCCCGGGGTGATAAAACAGTGTCGCAGTTGGGCACGAGCATGTGTGGCTTGTCAGCGCGCAAAAGTAGGACGTCATGCACAGCCCCCCATGGGTACGTTCGATGTGGCAAAAAAGAAGATTCCAGCACATACACATCGATATCGTCGGGCCCTTACCCCCCTCAGGCCCCTTCTGTTACATACTGTCCGCAATTGACAGGTTTACCCGCTGGGTAGAGGTAATTCCTCTCACTACTATCACAGCCGATGCAGTGGCCCGAGCCCTGCTGTTAATGTGGATCTCGCGCTTCGGCTGCCCAGTCTCTGTCACCACCGACCAGGGCCGCCAGTTTGAGTCTGCCCTCTTCCGACAGCTTTGTGAACTGTGTGGGGTGAAACGATTTAGGACTACAGCATACCACCCCCAGAGCAATGGGCTTGTGGAACGCTGGCACCGAACGCTTAAAGCTTCCCTGATGTGCCACGGAGGTGAGTGGGCCGATGCCTTACCATGGGTAATGTTAGGCGTTCGGGCCGCGTACAAAGAGGACCTTGGCGCATCCCTGGCAGAGGTACTGTATGGAGAACCCCTCACACTCCCAGCAGAGTTAGTTGAGCCTTCACTTCCTCCAGATCAAATCTGCGACTCGACATTCGTCGGGCAGGTCAAGGAGCTAATTGCTAACATCCGCGTGCCGCCTCCTCGACCACACACGCCCCCTCCCGTATTTCTGCATAAGGACTTGGCGTCGTGCACTCACGTCATGGTGCGTGACGACACCATCCGACTGGCACTCAGACCTCCATATACGGGCCCGCACAGAGTCATATCACGGCGTACCAACACGTTCGAAGTGCTCATTAGCAGCGCGCCTCAAACGGTATCCGTCTGCCGCCTCAAACCTGCATGGACTCTGGGAGAACTGCCCGATACCCCTCCCAGTCAGACCCCATCCCCTGCTGCACCCACCTCGCATGAGGCATCTACCGACAGTCCATGGATGAGCGACGCCCATTCCCACACGTGTGATGTTCCCCACTCCCAGTCGTGTGACAGTGCTACAGGTGCGTGTGACATTCCTAGGCAGAGTGATGCGTGTGATGACTTACCCTCCTACAGGCAGCCCCTCGCCTCTCCCCTGTTAGGATTCAGTGATGTATCAGGGACCAGCCTCAGAGCGTGTGATGTCACCGATGACGACTCGTGTGGAGATTCTGTCAACCCGTATCAGGAAGTGGTAGTGAATGTCAACACAGATCTTATTTGCAGCTCTAATGTGTTTTTTGTTATGCAGCCGGGTAATGTGTACATCTTCTACGAACAAGCCAGCTTCCCCAGTGACAACTTAACTCACATTCATCTCCTCCAGTCTGTCCCCTTGCCTGTTGGTACTGACCCATCAACGGTCAAAGTCATACGTACCGCCACAGGCATTCAGATCCGCTATCCTGGCCCCTCACAACCCACCATCCCCTCCCCAGATCCCTCAACTGCTGTACGAGGATTCACCCGGTCAGGCAGGACCATCCGCCCCCCTCGCTGGCTCGAAGACTTCAATTACTAATGTAATGTAATGTAAGGTATGGTTTCTGATTAAACACCCTCTCCCTCCCCCCTGGGTGTTCCCTTTACATGTATGCCCCAATATTTATGTTTGTGCTCCACACTCTAGGGGGGGGGGGGGGCTAATGTGGCGACTATCGACCAAGTCGCGGTTAATATCTTTGTTTTTGGCAAGCTCTTTGCCCCAGTCTGTGGTCGCGCGCGAAAGTGTACGGACGTGTACCGAGAATTCAGAATGTAAACAACTGTATATGTGTGCTTACGAGAAATAAAAATAGTGTTTATTACATGTGGTGTAGCGTGCATCATTGGATTCGGCAACCCTACAACGCTTACCCATAAACTCAATAGTGTTATTATTTTCCAGCTTGTAATATTTAATCCTGTAAAGATTTGAGTATTGAGTACCTGTTGTTTTTGACGTGAGTAGAGGGCAATGCATTTAATTGTTTACATCTTCCTGTATGGATAGGGTGACGTACAAACAAGGAAATGTACTGCCCTCTGTGCAAGTCAGAAACAATAACATTCCTCAATACTCAAAACTTTGTAGGAGTGCAGATACTGAACTGTCCTATGTGATCTTTGCAGTAGAAATACAGTATCTGGCATCAGTTTTACTCCTATTTGTTACTGTGTATTATGAACCTTGATAATCTTTATCTTGAATCATTGTTTCCTTTTAATCAGTGTCTGTTCATAATTGCCCCTGATCGGAGAAAATTTCCGACCCAGGCGGGAATCAAACCCAGGTCCTTAGGATTGACATTCTGTCGCACTGACCACTCAGCTACCAGAGGCGGACAATTCATTGATATCTTGATACTACACAATGCATCCACATTTCACACAGATACATACGGTGCAAATAAATGAGAACACTGTAGTATGCTATTACGTATAACTCCTATTCCCTGAGTATGAGTATGTGGGAAAATATTTTATGTATTCTCAATCAAGGTTCAAATGATGTCCGTTACATATAGAGTCTAAATATCAACTGACCCATTTTAAAATAAGCTTGATAGTTAACCCTTTTGCTTCTACAGACAAGGTCTTTGCATTTCTTGTTGTGGCTGCTTTTATTATGGCTGTACTGCTTGTCAAATGCTGGTGCCTGTCTGAGAGACAGTGTTCCGATCGATAGGAAGTACTGAACCAATTTTTCGGAAAATATTAGGTGGAAACATTTGATTTCTGCACGCTTACAGTATGATAGCTGCACTCAAAGAACTGAATTTCATTTCATTGTCTGTCATATTTACTGTCGTACATCAAATTAAGTAAAATATCAGACGGAATTTTAAAGAGTTCACTAAGGTAAAAAGGCATTGCATGAACTTAACATATGGTTGATTGTTAGCTTATATATTGCAGGGAATGAAATGTAGCCAAGATACCTAAATTTTATTTAAAGTTGATACCAAAAGGATATCTCATTTTGGGTTTTATATTTGAAGGATGGTAATGTGTGACTCACCCATTCACATCCTCACACATCACAACTCGAGTGCTCATAACAATCGTTATGTCTCATAAATGATTCAAGATATCGAAACGAGGTGTTCTGCAAATGACAGTACACAGTGAGGCACATATGTTATTGATAAATACATGAAACTTTTTTATTCACCGAGTATG
The DNA here is from genome assembly GCF_021461385.2 of Schistocerca piceifrons. Taxonomy (NCBI): domain Eukaryota; kingdom Metazoa; phylum Arthropoda; class Insecta; order Orthoptera; family Acrididae; genus Schistocerca; species Schistocerca piceifrons. The sequence continues at coordinate 965,650,805 of NC_060149.1, forward strand.
GAAGTAACTCGTCCTCAGCATTGAGAGGTTAGAGGCTCAGGACGCATTCAGATGTCTATAACAGTGTAGAAAAATCAAAGCGGCACATGTATACATGTCCACAGCACCTGAGCAGCAATGTAGCAGGGCATGTATACACACCCACAGCAGCGAAAGGCAAGATGATGATAATCTGCATAACTTGTCATGAAAAAGACACTTCCACTTTCACATGGATACTGGTTGTCATCTAACTTGGGAACACCCAGCTTATGGTGTGCATGTAGATATACTGCTGCCATGATGTAATATCATCTGCACACTCAGACAGAGAAAATACAGTAGCCTTGGTCTGTCTCTTTATGTTTTAATTGTTGTTGACAATGATGATGATTTGATGAAGATGATGGTATCTTCAGACTGGTTTGATGTAGCTCTCCACATGGACCACCTTGTGCAAGCCTCTTCATCTTTGCATTACCACTGCAACCTATATCCACTTTAATCTGCTTACTGTATACAAGCCTTGTTCTCCCTCTACAGTTAGTGCATTACATTTTACTGGGTGCATTCTGTTTTCAGACAACAGACAAGGGAATAGTGATAAACGGAGATCACATCTTTTCTTTCTTTCCTTTCTTTCTTTCTTTATTTTCTTTCTTTCTTTCTTTCTTTAGTTTTCTTTCTTTCTTTCTTTATTTTTTCTTTTTTGTTACGGTTGATGCAGCTGCTGTGGATCTCTTTTTAAAATTGTATGTTGCCTGATTGATTTCTCAGTCTTTCAAAGCTGATGCTTTAATGTTTTTCAGTGTGCTTAGCTCATCTCTTGTTTTGTCTGATGTTCATTGCCACACATACAAATGTATACAGGTTGGAATTCTAAATTAGGGTGTTTTTGCTTAAAATGAAAATGTATTTGCAGGACATGCTGTAGGGATAAAAGAGTGAGACCTTGTGACTCCGAGAGATTTGTAAAGAAATAAGAACTGTTTCTTCTCATTGACATCGGAGACTTATAACATAGTGGATGTTTATAGGGACCCATTATTGCACTCATTATTTTTGCTCACTTAAGGCTCCAATTGTTTCAAAAAATAATCCTAACTTCACAATCAGCAGCAACAAAAGTTATGAAGTATAAGAAAAAACAAATAGGCCATTGGAGCTAGTAGGTAGAATATGGACACCATGATGAAGGCAATCAAGAATTTACAAGACAGAGAGAGAGAGAGAGAGAGAGAGAGAGAGAGAGAGAGAGAGAGAGAGAGAGAGAGAGAGTTTCACGCAATGCTAAGCTTTTTCTTTTTATCGTGATCTTTACATCCTGGCGTATTTGTTTATTTTAATTATTTTAACATCTAGCTTATCAAAATATTTTATCATTATCAGTGAAGACAATGTTGTGTGCTGTGTAAACTCGTGGTTTCCTTCAACATTATGTCCATATCTTACTTACAAGGCCAGATACCTTGTTTGTTTTATGTTACACTTTGTAACTTTTGCAGCTGCTCCTAATTGTCAAGTTGGAATTTTCTTGAAACAGTGGGGAGCCTTATACATGAGCAAAAATAATAGCTGTAACAATATAAATCCCCAATGTTACAGAGAAGAAACATTTCGTATTTGTTTACATAGCTCTGTGTGTCACATGATCCTGCCCTTTTATCACTATTAGCAAGTTCTGTAAATATGGTTTTATTTTCAGCAAATGTATCCTCATTTAAAGCTCCATTCTGTTTAGGCACATCTGCTTCTCTATTATTGTACAAAATTGTGACATATTTCAGAATGAAGATAACAACAACAACAAGAACAACAGCTAAAATATCTAATTGAGAAGTCATAATTTATTCTTCAAACAGTTGGAACCTTATATAAGCAAAAATAATAGATGTTATAATAGTTCCTTATAAATGTGCACCTCGTTATAAATCTCAGATGTTACAGAGAAGAAACAATTCTTATTTGTTTACGTCTCTCTCTAGGTCATGTGGTCTCACTGTTTTATTACCATAACATCTCCAGTACATGCTTTCATTTTAACCAAAAACATCTTTATTTATAACTCCAATCATTTTAGGCATATTTGCTTCTCATCTTTTATCCAACAAGTATAACATGTTCAACAAGTAAGATGTAGTGTAAGTTCACATACTCCATATCATGTATCACAGATATGATAACAGTTTGAAATTCTGTTTACAGTACAGAGTTGGAAGGGCACGATATAATGAAATCAATTGCCTATCAATGTATGTGTCAAGGTCTCACTGCAATATTGTGAAGAAAGACAAAGGATTATACATAATAGATGGTGGGGTAAGTTATGTAATGTAGAGACTCGAAGTTAAAATAAACTGATTACTTCCTTGTAAACATTTGAGTATGAGTGTTTTATTTAATACACATTTTATTATTTAAACTGCTGCATGTAACTTTAAATGTCATATTGGCTCGAGGAATAGGCTCAAACCCTTTTTAATGTGTACTTGCTAGATCTAAACAACAGTATAATATAAGAGAAACCAGTGGAGTGAGGTGTGGCATATAGAAACATGCAGTAGAAAACAGTATTCATATTAGCTTTCGAGCTCTTACTCTTTCTCTAGAAGAAGTACACATATTTAGGCACACAGACACCCAACCACATTCCTGCCGTGAGACTGGCTGTTGATTATCGCTTATTGAGAGCAGTTGCCTGCGCAGATGGTGGTGGGGAGGGAGGAGAGAAGAATGCACTAGAACTGAGGGGTTAGTAGGATAGTGTGAAGGAGGTCTTTCGACAGATGACTCAGTGTCTGCACAACAAGACAAAAGAAATTCTGAGGGTAGAGTTTGTAAGAGATAGAGAAAGGAAGTGGGGTTGAAAGGGATGGGAGGAAGGGAGAGGAAGGTAGAGATGAAGAGGGAGACAGGAAGGAAGGAGGAAGAGTGGAAAAGGGTAGAAGGGAGGGGGGGGGGGGAGAGAGAGAGAGAGAGAGAGAGAGAGAGAGAGAGAGAGAGAGAGAGAGAGAGAATGCATGCCACCTCTGGGGGTGGGGGGAGAGTGCTGGGAGAAGACAGTACATGATCTGGAGTGGAAAGGAGTGGTGAGGACAGAAGAGAGAAGGGAAAAGGTAATGAGGAACTGATTAACGGAGGTTTAGATCAGAGGAATTGCGTGAGTGCAGGATGTGTTGGAGAGGGAAGTCCCACCTATGTAGTTCAGAGAAACTATTCTGGTAGGGGAATCCATTTTCTCAGTTACTGAAGCAGCTGTTGAAGTCATTTGTGCTGTGGTACACAGCATGTTCTGGAACTGGATGATCAAGTTTGCAGACTGCCACAGTTTGACGATGGCCACTCATGCAAGTAGACAATTGGTTACTTGTCATGCCCACATAGCATGCTGCAGAGTAATTGCAGCATAGCTGATGTATAACATTTCGGATTTTACACATGACCTTGCCTTTTATTGGGTAGGAAATTCTCTGTCTGGACGGGCCCTGGGGGGCCCAAATGGTATCGAGTGATTGCTACAGCAGGTTTTAGGTGTCACGGGATGTGGTTGTGGAGGGGCATGTGGTCAGCCCACTGCTGTCCTGGCCATTGTCAGTTTTCGTGACCGTAACTACTACTTCTCAATGAAGTAGCTCCTTACATGGTTGTCTCAACGGCTAAGTGCATCCCGCTTACCAACATCCCAAGTGCTAGCCAAGCCTGACAGCACTTAACTTCAGTCATCTGATGGGAACCAGTATTATCAGTGTGGCAAGGCCATTGGCCATTGGAAAGGAAATGCTGTCATATATTAACAACTTATTGAATCATTCACTGTTAAGCTTGAGATGTTGGGAGTCAGCAAGAGTGCTCCGAGGCAAGAAACCAGAGACACACTGTAGGTACAGGTGTAAATCGTAGCTTTTAGGTTACTCTAGGGAAATAGTAATGGAAGAAACTTACGAACTGCAAATGCTTGGACAGCTGTCCCAGGGTATAAGTCATGATAAAGAGAACTAATTAGTATCTCCACAACCATCTACATGTTGTTGTAAGTAGGCAATAATCATAAACAGGCATTTCTTAGCACATGCAGCAAGAATGACCATTACACCTAAGAATAGCCGCATCAGTAGTTTCACAGAAGTTAGATTGAGAGGGAAAATGAAGAAAACTGCTGAAGTAGAGGCCTCTGCTCATGAGATAGAAGCCTGCGTCTGCAGGGTGGAGCATGGCGATGTAAAACACTGTTGTTCCTTACCGTACTAAGAAGGGCAGTTATGTTTAGCTTTCAGCTGGATGCTGTTGCTACCAAATGTACAGCTTGTTAGTCTGAATGCTAGAAGCAGTCATCCAGCAGAGAAGAAGAAGGGGAAGGATGCAAAATGGAGTTGGTTGGAGGCACCATGAAGGAGAAAAGTCCCATGTTAGACTGGCAAATGACTGTGACATTCCAGTAGTGTTAGTGAGGTGGCTGCAGAAACATTGTGCTGTCAGAATACTTTCTAAAGCCTCAGGTTTTCGTATTCCAAGTATTTCTCAGTCAGAGTGTCGGGATTACGTGTCGCTCAACACCAACCTTGGGTAATGTCCAATTTAAGTCTGTTTTCTCACTTTTAATGTTGCTCTCAAATGTTTGTACTTAATGAAGCACTGGGTGATTCTTCTTCTGTTCTCTCTCATCTATGTTTATAAATGGTCTTCAGTGTAGTAGTTAAGTTGGAATAAAGTAATTGATTGTTATGAAACTCTAGAATTCCTTGAGTCTCCTATAATATTGTGAAAGGATAGTTGCTACTCACCATATATTGGAGATGCCGAGTCAGATAGGCACAACAAAAAGACTGTCGCAAAGTTGTTTTGTTGTCCACATCTTTGACCCAGCATCATTGCTATATGGTGAGTAGCAATTATCCTTTTCATAATATTGTCATCATTCCATCCTGAATTTTCGATTGTTTGAGTCTCCTACAAGTATCCTCCAAGAGTCCCAAAATCCATGCCACTTGCAGGTGCTCCCTGTGACAGTGTTTGGTGCTGACCCAAGCAGCTACCTGCTATCACTGGATGTTTGTCTTTCGGCATTTGCTCCTGACTGTTCGAAAACTATGTCTCACCTGAAACTCCCCTAAAGTTCTCATACACTTCATCTAGCCTATATCAGAACATTACAATGCATATGACTTGACTGCATTACGAGGTGGTGGACGGTGGGTTGGTGTATGGAAGTGTCTTGCTCCTGTGTTGACCAGAAGGAAATGACCCATGGGGTGCAGGATTGGGAGCTGTATGGCAAGGATATTCTATTGGTCTGGTGCTTGGCAAACCACTACTTTGGTTGATGTGGGTGTGATTTGAGGTACAATGTCCCTCATCTCAGGGTGTAATGAGAGGTAGTTGAAAGCCTGGTGAAGGGTGTGGTTGAGCTTTTTGTTGATCTTTTCAAGGCCAAGGTGATACTAGCAGATCAGAGGAGTGCTGGTCGGTGGCTGGTTAACAGGTTTACTGGTGTTTCAGGAGGTGACACAGCAGTTCTGTCTGTGGACTAGCTCGATAAAACCTTATTGACAGACACATCGTGCAGTGTTCTACTGCCCACGCAGTTTACAGAATATCCTTATCCGTCCCTATTCCAAACCTACTCCGAATGCACCCCATGGGTCATTCCCTTGTGGTTAACTCCAGTGCAAAATATGTCCCACACACCTAACCATCTCCTATCACAGTCCACTCACTGGCATTTCCTAGCCAATAAAAGGCAGGGCCACATTTAAAAGCAACCATGTTTTGTGTCAGCTATGCTGCAGTTACTACCCAGTGTTCTATGTGGGCATGACAAGTACTCAACCATCTACTCACATGAATAGTTACCTCCAAACTATGGCAAACTGCAAATATGACCAACCAGTTGCCGAACATTTTGTGCACCACAACACAGGTGACTCCCACAACTATTTCACTAAGGGAGCCATTTGGATACTCCCTGGCAGCACTAGTTTCTTGTAACTACACAGGTGGGAATTGTCTCTCCACCATATCCTGCACTTGTACAATCCCCTTGGCCTAAACCTCCATTTAACTGTCTACCACTGCCTCACCTGACCTTTTCCCTTCTCTCATCTGTCTACAGCATTCCTTTCCTGTCCAGATGATGTCCTGCTGCCCCCCCTCCCCCTCCTCCCGCCTCGTGTCGTGTCAAGTGGGCTCTCTCTTTCTCCCCCTCCCTCCCCCCTCTCTTTTTCCCTCTCCCCTCCCTCCCTCCCCCTCTCCCTCTCCATTCCCCTCTCTCCCTCCCTCCCCCCTCTCTTTTTCCCTCTCCCCTCCCTCCCTCTCCCTCTCCATTCCCATCTCCCCCTCTCTCCCTCTTATCTCCCCTCCCCCTCTTCTCCCCCCTCCCCTCTCCCCCCTCTTCTCTCCCCTCCCACTCTCTTCCCCTCCCCTTCTCTCACTCCCACCGCCCCCTCTCCCTCCCCCCTCCCCTCTCCCTCCCCCTCTCCTCCCAGTCTACCTCCCCCCATCTGCCACCTCTTCCTCCACTCCCCTCCTCTTACCCGCACCCTCTCCACTTCCCTCCTCACTCCCCTTCCCCTCCCCACTCCTCTCTCCCCCTTCCCCTCCCACCCCCTCCCTCTCTTGCCCCTATCCCTCTTCTCTCACTCCCTCCCCCTCCTATATCCTCCCCTCTCTCACCCCTCCCCATCTTCCCCCTTCACACCTCTCTCTCACCCCTGTCCCCCCTTTCCTTTCCCACTATCTTCTGAACTACTTTTGTCTTGGTGTGCAGCCACTGAGTCATCTGTCGAAAGATCTTCCCCACATTAATCCCACTATCCCTCCTTGCCTTGTGTGTCCTTCTCTACATCCTCAGCACCTGCAGCTGTGCAGGCAACTGCTCTCAATAATCAATAATCATTAGTCAACCTTTCTATAGTTGTGGGAGAGTGTGCTTGGGAGTTTGTGTGGTTGTGTGTGTGAGTATGTGCATTTTTGCTGGAGGAAGGTAAAGAGCTCAAAAACTAGTGTGAATAATGTTTTCTGTTGCGTGTTTACATGTGTGATACATCAGTCCTCTACAGTCCTTATTTTATGTTTTAGTTCATCCAGAAATTTCCATTGTTGTTATATGGCAATATGTACAGGCAGTGGGTTATAAATTCCTCTTATTGTTTCAATGTGAAAACAAATTGACTTTTTCAACTTTAACTGCCATGAATGCCTTAAGCTATATTAGATCCTGCCAAATATATAACTGAAGCTGATTCCTTGTACTGATCTCCTCCTATAGCAGACCATAGCAGAGTGAGTGGATTATTGATAATTTTTGTAAAACTGTGCTTGAGTTCACTCTCATCTCTAGTATTGAATAATTTCTGTGATTCAAAAGCCCTTAACGTTAATGGCAGATTTCAAAAGAAATGTCCGGAATGTCTATTCCAGTGCCAAACTGTAAATGAAATTCATAAATTTATTAAGTAGTGAACAGACCCAAATCTGAATACAAGAATGTTTTTATTCTGTCTGTATGTTTCTGCAAAATAGAGTAGCTTCACTTAAATTTTTAAAAACAATAAAAACTCATAAAAGATGTGTATTCACTATATTTCTGTCTTAAATTACACAATTTTTCGATTTTTTTATGCTTCTAAAATAGCTGTTAAGCATTTTTGCAAAAACTATAGCCCATGTAGGAAGGTGTTATCACACAGAGAAGTGGAGCAGTAGAGAAGTGTGGAGGGGACAAGATTTACATAAGAAAGGCAGTAGAGAGTGGGCAGACAAAGTCTGCATTGCAAGGCCTTGTTGCTGTGGGCAACAATCAGTTTCATTTGTTGGTTATGTGTTCCATTGATCATTCTCACAGTAACCATTATGATGTGGAATGTGTCAAGTACATAATAAATGCATACATGAATCAATTTTTTTATGCTTAAAATTTTTATCATGTACCCCATATCATTAAATGGCACAAAACTCATATATTATACCTATAAATTTATTTATTCCTATTCAAGAATTCATGTATGGTCTGTCAAACATTTTATTTCATCTGGTAATTTATCAAAAAGTTTTACAGCAGCATATTTTACCCCTTTCTGTGCCAAATATAGGTAAAGAAGAGGAGAGTGTAAGTCTTTCTTCCTTCTAGTATCATAATCATGAATGTCACTGTTGTTTTTAAAATGGTCCATGTCATTGAGAACAAATTTCATTAGTGAGTAAATGTTCTATGAGGCTGTTGTAAGAATTCCTAACCTTTTAAACAGATGCCTAGATGTGCGACTATGAGTCCCACAAATTATTCTAACCTCTTTCTTCTGAACAGTGAATACATTCGCCTAAGTGTTGAGTTACCCCAAAATATAATTCCGTATGACATCAGAGTGTGAAATTGTGCTAAGTATGTTAGCTTACTAATTTCTATACCCTCAAAATTGGCAATTATTCTGATTGCAAAGTTCCTGAACCTAGTCACTTTAGGAGATCCAAAATATGAATTTTTCCAATTAAGAATCTCATCTATACGTCCACCTACAAACTTAGTATGCTCTACCCTGTCTACTGACTTCTGTTGATGTGCTATTTTTATTGAAGGAACTGTACTCCTTGTGGCAGAAAATTGGATGTACTGTGTTTTTTTTTAAGTTCAGAGCAAGCCCATTCGCAGAAAAGCAATGAACAACTTTTGCAAATTCATTATTTGTATCATTTTCCATTGGAGTTTCTTTTACTGGATAAATAATGATGCTTGCATAATCAGTAAATAGTGTCGGGTTAGCTTCTTGTTTCAGAGAAGTTAGGAAGGTTGTCCATTTATATCAAGAACAGAAGGGGACCTGGGATCAAACCCTGTGGAACACTTAATGTAATTTCACTCCAGTTAGATGAAGTGGCAAACTTCCTTAAATCATCTAAACCATAGAAAGAAACTTTTTTGTTTCCTCTTTTGTAGATATGGCTTAAACCATTCATATGCTGTTCCATTTATACCGTAGAATTGCAAGTTCTGTAATATAATGTCATGGTTCACACAATCAGATGCTTAGGATAAGTCACAGAAAATTCCTATTGGCGATATTTTACTATTTAAAGACTCTATTACATGGGCAGTGAAACTGTATATAGCTGTCTCAGTAGAACAGCGTTTTTGAAATCCGAACTGTGATTTACTAAGTATCCCATTACTGTTGAGATGGCTAACCACTCTTGAGTACATTACATTCTTGGTGATTTTTGAAAATGCTGTAAGCAAGGTTACTGATCGGTAATTATTGACATATGTGGTGTCCCATTTTTCCTAGAGAGGCTATGACAATGGCATATTTTAAACTGTCTGGGAAAATACCTTGAGTTAGTGATGCATTACATATGTGACTCAGAACATCAGTTGTAAATTCTCCACATTGTTTTAATATCTTGTTAGAGATGTCATCTACTCCAACTGAACATTTATTTTTCAAAGATTTAATGATTTTCCTTATTTCACAAGAGGTTGTTAGGTGAAAATTAATTTAAGATTTCTCCAAACTGACTCTTCCACGCGCTGCTTGTTTTTTTCTCTTGAACTGTTCTCACCAAGTTTTTTACCTACACTTAAGAAATGGTTGTTAAATACATTAGCTGCTTGTGTAGTTGTTAAATACATTAACTGCTTGTGTACTGTTGGTTAAAATAGTCTCATTCCCCTTAATAGTAATACTACATACCCCTGTGGTTACTTTTCCTGTCTCCCTTCTAACAACATTCCATATTGATTTGATTTTATTGCCCGAGTTGTTAATTTCATCTCTAACATATTTATCTCTTTATTTTATGACAACTTCTTTCAGTATGTTACAATAACTTTATAGTGTAAAATTACTCCTGGGTCTTTACTAATTCTTGCTATCCCATACAGTTTTCTTTTTCTTTCTGAAGACATTTTAATACTTTTAGCAATCCAAGGTTTCTTTGAAAAATGGTGTTACATTTAGTAATTGTTTTGGGCAACAATGTTCAGAAGGGGATATAAACTTATCAAGATATATGTTGCATTTATCATTAGCATTTGGCTCATTATATAGGTACATCTCCCCAATTAACATTTCTTAAACGTTCTTTGAAGTGCTCTATAGGTACTGGGCTGAGCAACCTTACACTGTTACTTAATGGTTTCTGGACTGTACACCCTGCTAGGTTTTGTAAGTTAATCAATTGTGCATCATGGTCTGATAATCCATTTGTCACAGGGAAAGCATGTGTTAGTTCTGCATCCTCTTGCTTTACAAATACATTATCTATTAGAGTGCTACTGTCTTGAGCTATATGTGTAGGGAAATTGATCATTGATTCTAAGTTACATGTCATTAATAACACTTCTAGTTCACTTTTCCTATCAGAATTGCTTAGAAAGTTTATATTGAAATCACCACAGATTAATAACTTCTTCTTTCTGTATGACGGACAGCATAATAGGAAGTCAAACGTTTTTTATGAATAGCTCCCATTCTCCTAATGGGGACCTGTGCGCTGTTGCTAATATCAACATACACTAGCTAGCTGTAGTTCACATGCACAAACTTCAAAGTGCTGATCAACACAAAATTTGCTTACTTCTACAGTTTTGTATTTGTACCCTTGTTTTGTGTAAATGGCAATTCCTCCTTTATCCATGCTACATCTGCAAGTGTAAGATGCTGAATTATACCCATTTGTACTGACACTTTCCATCCCCACAGTTACATGGTGTTCAGACAGACAAAGTATATCAATCACATTCTTATTTTTGAGATCATCTAAACACACTAATAGCTCATCTACTTTATTTTTTGTTTCCCTGATATTTTGGAGAAGTAAGTTGATAGTACCCATAGCTTTATCTCTATTTGCTGTACATATGGCTTCATTTGTACTATTTTTCTTGATTGTTGTCTGTCTGGACTTTGGCTTTAATCTAAAGAACCTGTTTGCCTGGTCCCATTAACCACAGCGATCGTCCCATGTGTAACTGTGGCCCTCCTTACAGTATCTACTAATAGAGAAGCGACCTTGTCTTTCCCCTTCATATTTAGGTGCAGGTGTATTCCCACTTACCAATAGCATCAACTGGAACAACACTTACATGAGATTTTGCCGGTGTCTGGGGCATCCTGTCCAGTCGTGCCTTATAGCAGTGTTTATCCAGAGCCGATCATGGCATTGAAAGAGCTCCACAAACCCCACATTTGTGTGCCCATTTTCTGCTCCTGTTTTATCCAGGTCACTCCTAATGATTTATCTTGGATTCATAGCCAGGCTGTCTCCTGCTCCTCCAATTATAATAACCTGATGTTCCTTCTCAGACTTCCTGCATAACTGACCTAAGTTTGCTGTCACCTGGCTAAGGTTAGCACATGGTTTCACAAAACTTGTGACCTGTTACCCTGCGCCTAATTCGTCCTGAAGCCGCTGGCCTACACCCCTCCCATGTCTGCTACCTAGAAGTTTGCTGTCACCTGGCTAAGGTTAGCACATGGTTTCACAAAACTTGTGACCTGTTACCCTGCGCCTAATTCGTCCTGAAGCCGCTGGCCTACACCCCTCCCATGACTGCTACCTAGAAGCAGAATTCTTCTTTTCCTATTCTAATTTAATCCCAACCTGTTTTTTCCTTTAAGCTAATATTCTGCTTCAACCTACATTCAACTACATCTGGGTGAGACCCTTCCTACATTGCCTCAGATAGCAAGTAAAACTGATGACGTGTTCAAATCTGTGAGGGGAACAACAAATTTTAAAATCTGATTTGATTTGATTTGATTTTTTATTGGTCCAGTTTTATCATACAGCACAAATTGTACAATTGATATTGGACAGGTCAAATATAAGTTACAATAATACATAGTATAAGCAAAATAGTAGGCAAATTAAAAATAGGTACCTATTACAATTAATTTTGTTACGTATTCAGAAATTCTCTGGCAGAATAGAAACAGTGCTTTATTAGAAATGCCTTTAGTTTAGCTTTAAATATTGGATGAGTAGCATTTTTTATTTCCTCTGTTATCTTATTATGTAGTATTACACCAATGTTAATTATGCTCCTCTAATAGGTGGTTGTTCTGTGATATTTTTGATGTATATTTGATTTCCCTCTGGTACCATAGTTGTGTACATTTTTGTTCTGTAGCAGTTTGCTTGTTTTCAGGAGGTAGTCCCTAGTGAACAAGACAGTTTCATAAATGAATAAACTTGGAACATTTAGAACACTAAGCTCAGTAAAATCGTATTTACAGGAGTCCATCTTTTTAAGGCCACAAATTATTCTTAGAGCCCTTGTTGCATTCTAAAAACCTTTACACTATGAATTGAGTATCCCCAGAAAACGATCCCATATCGGACTAGTGAGTGGAACTGTGCATAGTATGCCTGCAGTACTGTTGTTTTGCTTGTTGTAGCCTTTAAAATTCTTAGGCCATAGCACACAGATTATAGTTTTCTAGACAAGTTATTTATGTGTGTGCCCCACTTTAAGTCCTGCTGAACCAATAGACCCAAAAATTTTGTGACACTTACATTTTCTAGGGGATCATTTTTTAATTGTGCTTGAATAGACATTTGATTAGTTGGAGCAATTACATGAAAATCGACACACAGTTTTTTCAGTATTTATAATGAGTTTGTTTTTTTGTGAACCACTCAGAAAGTCTTTCCATAGAACTTTCTGCTGTGGACTGCAAAGTTTCTGGGTTGGATCCAGTGAGCAATATGCTGGTGTCATCGGCAAACGGGATGGTTTTTGTGGGACTCGTATATTCAACTAAGCCATCCACATAAATCAAGAAGAGTAGTGGACCTAAGATTGAGCCCTGCAGTACACAAAGTTTTATTGTTAATTCGCTAGAAAGAAAGGAGTTGTTTCTTATTTTATTAATTTTGTTGAATTCATACTGAAGTGATACTTTCTGCCTGCAGTTTTTTAGGTATGAAAAAACCAGCTATGTGCTACACCTCTTGTTGTTGTTGTGGTCTTCAGTCCTGAGGCTGGTTTGATGCAGCTCTCCATGCTACTCTATCCTGTGCAAGCTTTTTCATCTCCCCGTACCTACTGCAACCTACATCCTTCTCAATCTGCTTAGTGTATTCATCTCTTGGTCTCCTCTCTACTTCGACCATCATCAGTTATTTTGCTCCCCAAATAGTAAAACTCCTTTACTACTTTAAGTGCCTCATTTCCTAATCTAATTCCCTCAGCATCACCCGACTTAATTAGACTACATTCCATTATCCTTGTTTTGCTTTTGTTGATGTTCATCTTATACCCCCCTTTCAAGACACTGTCCATTCCATTCAACTGCTCTTCCAAGTCCTTTGCTGTATCTGACAGAATTACAATGTCATCAGCGAACCTCAAAGTTTTTATTTCTTCTCCATGAATTTTAATACCTACTCCGAATTTTTCTTTTGTTTCCTTTACTGCTTGCTCAATATACAGATTGAACAACATCGGGGAGAGGCTACAACCCTGTCTTACTCCCTTCCCAACCACTGCTTCCCTTTCATGTCCCTCGACTCTTACAACTGCCATCTGGTTTCTGTACAAATTGTAAATAGCCTTTCGCTCCCTGTATTTTACCCCTGCCACCTTCAGAATTTGAAAGAGAGCATTCCAGTCAACATTGTCAAAAGCTTTCTCTAAGTCTACAAATGCTAGAAACGTAGGTGTGCCTTTCCTTAATCTTTCTTCTAAGATAAGTCATAAGGTCAGTATTGCCTCACGTGTTCCATTGTTTCTACGGAATCCAAACTGATCTTCCCCGAGGTTGGCTTCTACTAGTTTTTCCATTCGTCTGTAAAGAATTCGTGTTAGTATTTTGCAGCTGTGACTTATTAAGCTGATAGTTCGGTAATTTTCACATCTGTCAACACCTGCTTTCTTTGGGATTGGAATTATTATATTCTTCTTGAAGTCTGAGGGTATTTCGCCTGTTTCATACATCTTGCTCACCAGGTGGTAGAGTTTTGTCAGGACTGGCTCTCCCACGGCCGTCAGTAGTTCCAATGGAATATTGTCTACTCCGGGGGCCTTGTTTCGACTCAGGTCTTTCAGTGCTCTGTCAAACTCTTCACGCAGTATCATATCTCCCATTTCATCTTCATCTACATCCTCTTCCATTTCCATAATATTGTCCTCAAGTACATTGCCCTTGTATAGACCCTGTATATACTCCTTCCACCTTTCTGCTTTCCCTTCTTTGCTTAGAACTGGGTTTCCATCTGAGCTCTTGATATTCATACAAGTCGTTCTCTTATCTCCAAAGGTCTCTTTAATTTTCCTGTAGGCGGTATCTATCTTACCCCTAGTGAGATAGGCCTCTACATCCTTACATTTGTCCTCTAGCCATCCCTGCTTAGCCATTTTGCACTTCCTGTCGATCTCATTTTTGAGACGTTTGTATTCCTTTTTGCCTGTTTCACTTACTGCATTTTTATATTTTCTCCTTTCATCAATTAAATTCAATATTTCTTCTGTTACCCAAGGATTTCTACTAGCCCTCGTCTTTTTACCTACTTGATCCTCTGCTGCCTTCACTACTTCATCCCTCAAAGCTACCCATTCTTCTTCTACTGTATTTATTTCCCCCATTCCTGTCAATTGCTCCCTTATGCTCTCCCTGAATCTCTGTACAACCTCTGGTTCTTTTAGTTTATCCAGGTCCCATCTCCTTAAATTCCCACCTTTTTGCAGTTTCTTCAGTTTTAATCTACAGGTCATAACCAATAGATTGTGGTCAGAGTCTACATCTGCCCCTGGAAACGTCTTACAATTTAAAACCTGGTTCCTAAATCTCTGTCTTACCATTATATAATCTATCTGATACCTTTTAGTATCTCCAGGGTTCTTCCATGTATACAACCTTCTTTCATGATTCTTAAACCAAGTGTTAGTTATGATTATGTTGTGCTCTGTGCAAAAGTCTACCAGGCGGCTTCCTCTTTCATTTCTGTCCCCCAATCCATATTCACCTACTACGTTTCCTTCTCTCCCTTTTCCTACACTCGAATTCCAGTCACCCATGACTATTAAATTTTCGTCTCCCTTCACAATCTGAATAATTTCTTTTATTTCATCATACATTTCTTCAATTTCTTCGTCATCTACAGAGCTAGTTGGCATATAAACTTGTACTACTGTAGTAGGTGTGGGCTTCGTATCTATCTTGGCCACAATAATGCGTTCACTATGCTGTTTGTAGTAGCTTACCCGCATTCCTATTTTCCTATTCATTATTAAACCTACTCCTGCATTACCCCTATTTGATTTTGTGTTTATAACCCTGTAGGCACCTGACCAGAAATCTTGTTCCTCCTGCCACCGAACTTCACTAATTCCCACTATATCTAACTTCAACCTATCCATTTCCCTTTTTAAATTTTCTAACCTACCTGCCCGATTAAGGGATCTGACATTCCACGCTCCGATCCGTAGAACGCCAGTTTTCTTTCTCCTGATAACGACATCCTCTTGAGTAGTCCCCACCCGGAGATCCGAATGGGGGACTATTTTACCTCCGGAATATTTTACCCAAGAGGACGCCATCACCATGTAATCATACAGTAAAGCTGCATGCTCTCGGGAAAAATTACGGCTGTAGTTTCCCCTTGCTTTCAGCCGTTCGCAGTACCAGCACAGCAAGGCCGTTTTGGTTATTGTTACAAGGCCAGATCAGTCAATCATCCAGACTGTTGCCCTTGCAACTACTGAAAAGGCTGCTGCCCCTCTTCAGGAACCACACATTTGTCTGGCCTCTCAACAGATACCCCTCCGTTGTGGTTGCACCTACAGTACGGCTATCTGTATCGCTGAGGCACGCAAGCCTCCCCACCAACGGCAAGGTCCATGGTTCATGGGGGGGTTACACCTCTTACTCCTCGTCTTTCTAATTTTTCGAGCAGAATGTTATGGTCCAGGATATTAAAGGCTTTTGATAGATCTCGAAAAATACCTGCAGCTAATTTATGTTGATCAAGGGATTTTAAAATGCAGTCTAAGAATTCGAAAATTGGTGTCTGTGTAGATTTAGACTTTCTAAAACCGTGTTGTTGTACTGTAGGTGGTGCATATTTATTTATGAAACTTAGAAACCTGTCATAGAAGAGTTTTTCTAGAATTTTTAAGTAGAAACTTAACTGTGACACGGGTCGGTAGTTTGATATTTTTTTCAGAAGAACCTTTTTTTAGCATTGGTGTAACTTTTGCTATTTTAAAAATATCTGGAAATACACCAGTTTTTAAAGAGAGGTTGAAAATTTTTGCCAAGGGGTTTTCTATGTGGTGAGCACATGTTTTTAATATGAAATCAGGTACTTCATCAAGACCACTTGACATTTTATTGCTTAATGATGTACTTTTACTTATAATTTCATTGGGGTTTGTTTCATAAACATACATAGAAGCAGTCAAAATCACTGACTTGCTGGAGAAACTTGGGACTGGTCCTTGACAGTGTACTTGAATGAGGTCTTCAGCTAGTGAAGTGAAGTATTCACTGAATTTTTCCACTATCAAATTTGGGTCTGTGACTTTTGAGTCTTCTAGTGTTAATGATACATTCTTTTTCTTTGGAGCTGAACTACAAGTTTCTTTCTTTATAACTCTCCACGTGGATCTCATTTTGTTAGATGAGTTTCTTATCAAATTGTCATTCCACATAATTTTTGCCTCTTTGACTACTCTACCATAGATTCTTTTGTAGGCTTTTGAATAATATGCGAATTCTTGGGTTACTCTATACTTTTTACAACAGTACTGCAGAAATCTGTTTCTCTCACTGGAAATTTTTATGCCTTTAGTTACCCATTGCTTATTATTGTTAGGTTTTACTGTTTTTACTACTTTTGGAAATGCTCGTGAAGAAAGATGCTCTGAAAACTCATGTACATGCTATCAACATTGTTCTGAGTGGCGATGCTTTCCCAGTTTTTCTTCGCCAGTAAAAGATTGAAAGATTTAATGTTAGCTTCAGGAAACGTTCTCTTTTTAACTACTTTTTTGGAACTACTACTACTTGTTGGCATTTCTATACACAGCAGCTGTGCCTCATGATCATGCTCAGTACTCTGCTTGTGAAATTGTAAATTGTGTCTGATATGAATATTTGGTCAATAATGGAATTTGTGCATTCTGTTAATTTTGTTGGGCAGTGTATTGTGGGAATCATATTGAATGTGTTGGTCATATTTACCAAAGCATCTCTGGTGCTGCTGTCTTTTCAAAAATCAATATTGAAATCCCCACAAAGCACTATCTTCATATTTAATGTATTGATCCTGTTCAGCAGAACCTCTAGTTTATTCATGAAGACTGGCAGGTTTAGACTTGGCACTCTCTATATATGTTAATAACTATGAAATTAAGCGCTGTCAGTTTAGTAATGGAAAGTTCAAAGTCTTTTTCAATCGGGTCAATATAACTTTTACTGACATCACAGAACTTTATTTGTTTTTTCACAAAGATAGCAGAGCCACCATTTTTGGAAAACTCTCGGCTAAAATGACCTGCTAATCTATATCCTGAGATTGAGGTTAATTTTACTTCGGCATTTCATAGCCAGTGTTCAGTAATGCAAATTGTATCTACATTTAGTGAATACTGGAGTAGTGCTTCCAACATGGAAATTTTATTTGTGAGTGACTGAACATTATGGTGTAGTATAGCAAACTCTGGGTATTTAGTAACTTTAGTGGAAATGGTTTCTGATTCTTTATCTAATGGCATTTCTAATACAGCACTTACCCTAAAAATTTTCAGTACCTTTTTTGTGTATGGCTTCTGTTTTCTGGTGGCAATCAGTAGGTGAGTTAACTTCTGGAGCTTGTATAAGTTTTGCTTCATCCACATCTGACCTCTTCGGTTTAAACCATTTCGTAATTTTCGTTTGGCTAATGATTTGATTTGATTTGATTTATTTCGTGTTCCATAGGTCAACTGTGTTGAATACACAAGGACGTGGAACGAGTCAGTTTTTTACAAATACAGTCTGATAATCTTGACTTGATTGTTTGTTTCTCACCTAATCGGTTTAAACCACACTGTTTGGCAGATGGCACAGCTTGTAACTTGTCTAAAGCACTTCTTAATCTCCGTTTGTTTGTCACTTATACTTTTTTCTTCACTCTTCTTTGAGATGCGAGTACATATTTTTTCGGCTAGTAATTTCTTTCCATTAGTCGTCTACACGAGACATGAGCTGACGATGTTGTGTATGTTGCTCCACAGCTATAACCTGTGTGACAGCAGAAGGTGAAAACAGCTGATACGGCTTTGTGAAAACTTTTTAAGTACAATTTTTCTCAAAAAAATGATCGTCTAACGATACGATCATCAAAATTGGTTACAGTGTTTATCATTTTAGTAAAAACTGAACAATATTATTAGTAAAAAATGTAGTAACAACCAGATTAACTTCAAGCAGAAACCAAAATTGCTATACTTGATTGACAACTGCTTCTACTACATAGAATTTAAAAAAAAATGTAAGTTTATATTTTGTGTGTGTGTGTGTGTGTTGTGTGTGTGTGTGTGTGTTTTACTGTAGTTGAATGTAAATCACTGTGTGTAAAAAAGAATTACTTATCACAATTCTTGATAATTATAGTGGTTGGGGGGAGGGATGATGTGAATTGTCCAGATCTGAAGTAATTATCATTTAGCCGCAGCAAAACTTGTCCATAAATGCGCACAGGTATAGATGCGTACATGTTAAGAACATTGTGGCATTGAATAAATGTTAATTCCTGTTAGTTTGGGTGCACGGCGTGGTATTTACCTTTTCTCCCCAACGATGTACAACAACATGGCTGCGGCGGCTATTCTCTCTTCAGGTTGACTTCATCTCCAAAAAGGTCCATTTAAAAATGCAAGCCCTTGTCACATTGGGAAGTAGAAAATAAGGTGTAGCTAGGTACGAGAATGAAAACTTGTGTCTTCTGCATATTGTAACTTTTAATTAAAAGAATACTGGGAGAGTGCAATTACATACGTCTTTATTGCACCAGCTCAAAAGACCAACAAGACACCGAGATATATATATATATAAACAAAGATGATGTAACTTACCAAACGAAAGTGTTGGTATGTTGATAGACACACTAACAAACACACACACAAAATTCAAGCTTTTGCAACCCACAGTTGCTTCATCAGGAAAGAGGGAAGGAGAGGGAAAGACAAAAGGATGTCGGTTTTAAGGGAGAGGGTAAGGAGTCATTCCAATCCCGGGAGCGGAAAGACTTACCTTAGGGGGAAAAAGAGACAGGTATACACTCGCACACACACATATCCATCCGCACATATACAGACACAAGCAGACATATATATATAAAGAGGTACATAAAAATCGATAGTTTTGGTTTTAAATTTTCTGTCAACGTAGATGTAATCATACCTCCCTATGATATCTCTGCCACGCGGGGATGGTGCGACTATTTATTGATATGTGTAGGTCATTTAAAGAACCTACACGATTGCAACCCCCCCCCCCCTCCCTTGCCACCCCTTACCCCTCCCCATTTATTGTATACTGGAGTG
The DNA here is from genome assembly GCF_021461385.2 of Schistocerca piceifrons. Lineage (NCBI taxonomy): Eukaryota > Metazoa > Arthropoda > Insecta > Orthoptera > Acrididae > Schistocerca > Schistocerca piceifrons. The sequence continues at coordinate 965,670,309 of NC_060149.1, forward strand.
ATCCATATCACTGGTCGCTGGATGTCAGTATGCAGTGGTGGTGCATTAACACTATTTAACTTTTCTGTACTTTAAAACTCTTGGCCTGCCATTGTACTGAGACCTTCATTTGTGCCCAAGTTTACCTCATGTACTCTCAGAACATGCCATTACATAATGTATGTATCTAATTTTGATTAATATACACTTTACACATTATTACTACCGCTATTTACAAAATAATAAATGAATAAATAAAGGTTGCATCAACAGGCGCATTTGAATTCAGAGTCTGTAGTTTGATTATTGGAATTTAACTGCTGCTATTGCGGCATCGTCCAGAGCGCTCACCTCACATGAAATATGGTGCAGGCGCACTTGAGTTTGTTAATGCTGCTGTTAAGTTGAACTGTCCATGAATGTGCTACAGTTTTACTTGTTTACCAAAGTCAATAAAAGTGTTCATCCCTTTGCTGGAACATGGTGTGCTGAGGCTTGTGCATAGTGGAACCATTGATACTGTGGTGAGGAGGTTCATCATTTATGGCCCAGGCATTTGTTCCTCTCATAATTCACATGTTTCAGTGGTTGAACCAAGCTCACGCTGTCAGCATTCTGAGGCAATTGAATGGATTCAACGTAAGTCTCCAATGCTCTTATTCGTTTCCATACCACGTCTGTGGTAGAATGCTTTGTCGATACTCAAGTCCACTGATGATACTAATGTTTGATACTCTTCAGCACTGGCACACGGTTTTCACAGGAACACACCATTGAATTGCAGGTTTCAAACCTTCATAAAATGTTCGTTGCGTATTTAGTGTTATATTCAGCTCTACATTACATCACAGGCTGCCACGTAATCGTGACTTATTTAGTTTCATAATTGAAAGCAGTCTTTCATGCATTTATGTTGATCGAAACATTGTTATCACGTTTGCAATCTCATTATATGGACGTGGAATGTCGAGCTTCGGGACAGTTTCAACACAGAAGGATTTGGCTTATAAACGGGAAATATGTTGCAGATCGATAAGCTCCATCTGCAGTTGCCCAGGGGCGCTTTAAAATGAAATGCAAAACGGTCTCTAAAAGAGATCACAAGGAAATATAGAACTGGCAGTGCGCTCAAATGTTTGGAAAACTATTTCTGTAATTCTTTTAACGAGACAGAAGTTTGTTCAAATTCACGTTTTCTTTAACACCAGTGAGTTTAGGGAAATGGACGGTGTTTTTTTCATAATTTATCACCCGCACAATGCTATTTTTTTAAACATATCCCCGTCATATCATAAATAGATTATTTCTCACCTTGCAATATCTTACTGTGGGCAGTGTGCAGTCAAATCCACGTAAAATGCAAAGTCTTTAGCCCATCCTGGGTGTTCCAATTTTCTTTCCTCCTTTCATTTTTCTTTCATAAATTTAACAATAGTGGGTTTCAATTTGAAAAATTGTTTCGGGCATGCCCCTTGACTTAACCAACGTACTTTGAAATAATATAGTTCAGTTACAAAAGACCTGACACCCCTTTTATTTCCTGAACGGTTACAGATATCGAAACGAGGTTTCGTGCAATTGATAGTATGCTGAGGGGCATTGTTTTGTATGGATAATGCCCTGATATCAGGCATCAACCGAGATGTTGATACAAGTATGATTTTTTTAAATGGAAACGTATACTTTTCATAACTATATTCAGTAGGTCTTGGAAAGGCAATTATGATGATATAGCGCTTTTATTACTGACACTGAAGCCTTTCGAAAGAGAATCCGAGAAATGCACTAAAACTGGAAAGCAATGCGGCGAGAGTAGGCCATTGCTGTGAAATAACACCAAGCTCTCAGACCAGACTCAGCCGTTATATGCCGATGCAGCAAGGCACGCCTTCGCTACTAAAATAAAACCTCATTTTGTATACGACCTAGAAACACCTACGATTTTTTTTGTGGGACTATGGCATATGCTAGTTTCTGGCGTATCAGATGGGACTAAGGAAAGCTGTTTCAATTGTACGTACTTTTCCAGGTTTTTGTTGGAACAACTACAGTTTCTTCGAGCAGTTTTTCATTACCATTTTCACAGAATTTTCTTGACATTCGTCTCATAATAGCATGTCTAACTTTTCCACATTGGTGTACATGTCAGCATGCAAGAAATTATGAAGCATAAATGATCTGCCAACAGACAACACGGTTTTGTTAGTTCTGGGGCACAGAGAAGTAAACAGTCGAAAAGCTTAATACAACGACGTAGACTGGCGTGACCATGTTTACAACGTAATATCTGATTCCGGACGACTCAGTTTTAGAATATTTCTCTCATTCTTTTGCAAAGAGTTTCTACTACAAAATTAACAAGCATTGTATCACTGCAGTCGTCTTCTCATGCGCTTTCGGATGCCGTTAAGAAAGTATATCATTCTCTTTAAAAAATTATACTTGCTTCATTATCACAATCAATACAAAAGCGAAGATTCTGTATTACACACCAAATTACGTGTCCCTTAGTGTGCTATCATTGGCCCAAAACCTAGCTTCGGTATCTAAAATCATTCACGAAATAAAAAGGGTATTACGTCGTGCATGACTCATCCTGAATGTACTCCCTTTGTCAGAAATGTTACAGGACAGATTAAAAAAAATATAGAAAATTGTACTTACCAAGTAATGATCCTAGCTCCCATCGGAGTAGCCCTCTTGGGCATTTTTACACAGTTACCAACGTTTCTGGAGGTCTTGAAAGAAAGCAGGGAAATTTTCAACTTCTATGCTTGTAAGCTCATTTGTCACAGACCGTCGTATGTATGTGATATCTTGATGGAGCTTTTCTTTCAGTTGCATTCTTGAAAGGGCCTCGCTGCAGTTGCTTAATCATTGTCCACATTTCACTAGGGTTTTCCCAGCTTGACGCAGAACTTATTGTTCACTCTTTGCTCACAATCAGCATCGACTGTGTCACCAAAACTAATGCGCCAAGAATCCAGACAGGGTGTTGCTAAGCACAGCCTTGCCACATAGTGAGTTTCACGGAAACACGCGCAAGGTCATTTCGAGGACACACACGTTAACATGAAAGCAACATTTGTTCCCTTTTGGTATTGCAAGCTCAGAAATAAAAAAAGCCTGTCCTGGAACTTTTTCTGCGAAATGGATTGGTCTCCATACTCTTCGTACAGTTTCACTGAAACAGTTATACCTGACGGCGTAGTAATGTATGCTACTTCCGAAAATTTGCTACTTGAACCATCAATGTCATCACGTCAGCTACGTCTGCTAATTTAAAACAAAGTGCTTTTTGATGTACAGAACACAGAATCTCGTCTGCTAATCTTTGTAATTTCTGGTTCTTTCCTCGTCAACTAAAAAAATGGTTCAAATGGCTGTGAGCACTATGGGACTTAACTTCTGAGGCCATCAGTCCCCTAGAATTTAGAACTACTTAAACCTAACTAACCTAAGGACATCACACACATCCATGCCCGAGGCAGGTTTCGAACCTGTGACCATAGCGGTCGCGCGGTTCCAGACTGTAGTGCCTAGAACCGCTCGACCACCGCGGCCAGCCTGTCAACTAAATCTTTAAATTCTATCTGCGTGGTGTGTAATGTTCCATAGGAAATTTCTGCTACTCATATATTACTGCGACTGCATAATGGATATGGAGAATTTCAACCTTCTGTTCTCGTTCCCATCCACATCTTGTGACGATAGATCACTAGACTGCCTGTTTTTGTGCGAATAACCACTGGACCAACTTCCTTTATACCACGAACAAATAGCGAAGGATAAACAGTGCTTACACCAAGACCCTGGCGAGCTGAAGAAAGCCGTGTTGATCAAAAGAAGCCTCATCAAATGCTGGAAGGAAGTGTCACATCGCTCTGCTGTACAAAATGTGGCGCTATACCGAGAGGGACCGAGCAAAGCAGAGACGTACCAAACAGTGACGAGACAGGCCGAACCTCAGAGCGCTTGGAAGTAGCACATTGTGCAAAAGTGAAATTTTGCACGACCTGCCCGAACATGGTGTATAACAACTGACGCTCGGAAAACCGATATTTGATCGGAATAGCAGAGCCGAATGAGACAACGTGTGAATATGATAGTGAAAATGGGCCTCCGGTATCCGGCGAGCTATGCGGGCGCACGCGGGCCGCTTAGCGCTTACCTCCTCGCGGGACAGCGTCTCGTGTGGCCAGCGCGCGTCCAGGTCCTGCAGCAGGCGCAGCAGGATGCGAGTGCCCAGTGGCGAAGGCAGCGCCTGCCAGCAGTAGGACGTCCAGCGCACGGCGGCCAGCTGCAGCTCCGTCACATCGCCCTGGATCGCGTGTTGGTGCAGGATCGTCTGCGCCACCTGCGGCAGCTCGCCGCTCCACTCCCACGTCGGGCCCTGCGGGCACATCGCCGGCACCCGTCAGTACAGACAATCTCACAGGACAAAATATCAGCCACCCCCTCAAAAAAGCTCAACTCGTCGCTTTGGAGCTCTGAAGGGGGAAGGGGTAAAATACAGGGAGCGAAAGGCTATTTACAATTTGTACAGAAAGCAGATGGCACTTATAAGAGTCGAGGGGTATGAAAGAGAAGCAGTGGTTGGGAAGTGAGTGAAACAGGGTTGTAGCCTATCCCCGATGTTATTCACTCTGTATATAGAGCAAGCAATAAAGGAAACAAAAGAAAAGTTCGGAGTAGGTATTAAAATCCATGGAGAAGAAATAAAAACTTTGAGGTTCGCCAATAACGTTGTAATTCTGTCAGAGACAGCAAAGGACCTGGAAGAGCAGTTGAACGGAATGGGCAGTGTCTTGAAAGGAGGGTATAAGATGAACATCAACAAAAGCAAAACGAGGATAATGGAATGTAGTCGAATTAAGTCGGTTGATGCTGAGGAAATTGGATTAGGAAATGAGACACTTAAAGTAGTAAAGGAGTTTTGCTATTTGGGGAGCAAAATAACTGATGATGGTCGAAGTACAGAGGATATAAAATGTAGACTGGCAATGGTAAGGAAAGCGTTTCTCAAGAAGAGAAATTTGTTAACATCGAGTATAGATTTAAATGTCAGGAAGTCGTTTCTGAAAGTATTTGTATGGAGTGTAGCCATGTGTGGAAGGGAAACGTGGACGATAAATAGTTTAGACAAGAAGAGAATAGAAGCTTTCGAAATGTGGTGCTACAGAAGAATGCTGAAGATTAGATGGGTAGATCACATAACTAATGAGGAAGTATTGAATAGAATTGGGGAGAAGAGGAGTTTGTGGCACAACTTGACTAGAAGAAGGGATCGGTTGGACATGTTCTGAGGCATCGAGGGATCACCAATCTAGCATTGGAGGGCAGCGTGGAGGGTAAAAATCATAGAGGGAGACCAAGAGATGAATACACTAAGCAGATTCAGAAGGATGTAGGTTGCAGTAGGTATTGGGAGATGAAGAAGCTTGTACAGGATAGAGTAACATGGAGAGCTGCATCAAACCAGTCTCAGGACTGGAGACAACAACAACAACAACAACCTGTGTAGGACTTCTGCCAGGCTGTCACATTACCCTCCACCGCTCTGAAGTATGTCATGCCGGCCAAGTGGTGGGTACACCTTCTGATCAAAAGTGTCCAGCATCTAGTAATGGACATAAAGGGCACTGCGCACACACACCAACCGACCGACCAATTTCCTGTGCAGCCTACACACTTTACAACCTACTTTACTGAGCGACTACAGGGACAAAAGATGAACTTCTCTCGGTCGGCTGGCAGGGCAGCACTACACATAACATAATTTTTTGGGTGGAGTGATTGGGGGAGGGAGGGGTTGGGTGAAATTGTGACGGAGATCATGCGAAGGGCTGGTGGGTCGGCTGTTGGCTGTGTGTGTGTGTGTGTGTGTGTGTGTGTGTGTGTGTGTGTGTCCCTTTATTACTCATGGGATATGACCACCCTTTAATTTATGATGGCTGGAATTCTGCTGGGGACATTTCCAGTGAGGTGCATGAATGTCAGTGAGGGAATGACAGTCTGTTCTTCTTCAAGTGCTGAAACCAGATGTGGTAGTGATGTTGGATTCCGGAGCGAAGTCGATCTTTTAACACTTCCCAAATGAGTTCCATTGGGTTCAAGTCGGGACACTGGGCAGCATAGTCCATTTCAGGAATAATGTTATTCACAGACCATTACCTCACAGATACTGCTGCGCAACAGGGTTTACTGTCATGCTGAAACAATTATAGTCTCCGAAAACTTCCTGTGCTGAATGCAGCCTAAAGTTCCACAAAATGTCTTCATATACTTCTGCATATAGCGTTTTCCTAAGTGCAATGAGGGAACGACACCCTAAGCACGATAAACAGCCCCATATTGTAACATCATCTCTTCTGTACTTCTGTGTTGGAATTACACATGATGGCAGGCATTCTACAAACCCTTTCATTGGATTTCCAAAGTATGTAGCGTGATTCCTCACTTCAAATCACCGCTTTCCAGTGATACACTGCCGAATGGCATCATTCTTTACAGCACCCCATGTTTTGCTTAGCACTAATTACAGAAATTTGTGGCTTGACAGAAGCTGCACGACCGTCGTACTCCATTCCATTTAACTCTCATTCATTGTGCTAGCTGGACTACTGGTAGTACTTTGGAACACACGAGTGATCCCTTCCACTCATTTCGTGCGGTTTCTTACAACCACCGTCTGCTAGGGTTGGAGGTCCTGTCCATCAGTGCATGATGTCTGCTTCATCTAGGTTTAGCTGTGGTGTTTCCTCCCCTCTTCCACTGCACACTCACATCGCTAGCAGTCGACTTGGGCAGCTTTGGAACGTCTGAAATGACCCTGATGGATTTGTTACTCCGGTGACATCCAGTCACTATGTTCGAGATCACCGAGCCCTCGTGAACAACCCATTTTACTGTTACTGTTTCTCTGCTAATAAGACAATGGCTCCCACCTCCAGTTACCCTGTCGAGTCTACCTCTCGTGACATATAGTCGCCAATTCCGCATCACATAGCGGTGTCCAGATACTTTTGATGAGATAGTTTATGTGCCAGTCGGTTATAAGGAACACCGCAGTAAGAAGGCTCTACATGGAGAAGTGACAGGATTGCAGTTAGTAGTTATCGTGTTTGGACTCTCCTGTGATCAGATCGTGAGTGCAGTCCACCGATTTGTTGATGTATCAAGACAGTAATGGTAGATCTCTCGCAGCCATGTAATACGGCGTAGGAGCAACGCTAGTAAGAAGACTTTAGCTGACATGGACCAGAGACAATTGTCATACATTACCAGATACAATCAGTTTCAAACATGACAAGGAATTGCTGCTCACAGCGAATGCTTTGGATCGCCCTAAGTCGCGTAGAACTGATACCAGACGGTCGTGTGACACTCCACTGCTGACCTAACTCAGGACAGTGCCTCTTTACAATGAAAGTCTGTGTATGTGCCACTCAATTATACGAAATTTGCGCTTTAAGATAGGTTGACGAGGTAATAGGACATGTACATGTGTTAAGACATTAGGCAGTAACTTGGATGGTACTAGAGGGAGCTGTAGAAGGCAAAAACTGTAGGTGAAAACAGAGATTGGAATATATGCACCAAATAATTGAGGACATTGTTCTTCTGAGATGAAGAGGTTGATTGGTGTATCATTGTGGATTGTCTACAAGGAATGGTGGACCACTCACAGTCATGTAACACATGTTAAGAGCAGCCGTTGTTAAAACACCCTAACCGACAGTGACTAGTGACGGATGTCACACCTTGCCAATGACAATATTTTTCCAACCCGACAGAAATTGCTGCAGTCATTCAATGCAGACACGGATCCACAGTAGGATTCTAATTGGGGGGGGGGGCTCTCAGTTTCTTACTTTCTCCCCTCTCCCACCGCAAGGATCCAGGACTGAAAGAATGCAACAAGTTTCCAGCGAACCAACGTTGCGAATGGAACTGCATGCCATGGACTTTCGGAACGAGGTACTTCGCAAAAGGTCATTGCTCTCAGCGGCATGTAGAGTTGGACGTCTTTAATTGGACAAACAACACAGTACCTGGGCAGTAGTTGACTGGAGTGCAATGATGCCACACTGAAGAGTGGAAGTTGTGGATCAGGCCGGAGGTGGTTCTGTGATGTTTTGGGGCAGTTTTCGCACCGTGACTTGCGACCATTCATTGCCATGAAAATAAACCACGATGTTCATCTCTACATTATCTGTAATTAAGCATTACCCCTCTACATTTTGATATGGATATGCTGTGGACCTTCCCGTCTTCCAAGATGACAACAGCCATTTTCACAGGGTTGTATTCTTATGTTCCTGGTATGACAAACACTCTCACTCCTCTCTGCAGATGACAGCTCTTGCAGGGGTGGATTCATCAAGTGGATGTGGCATACCTGAAGAAAGTTCTGGAGCATATCATTGTGTGGAACTGAAATATATACCAAGTGAAAATTTGAGAAGTATAAATTAGAAGGATAGAAGATTTGGCTTCCTTTCAGCGTCATCGTAACTAGAGACTGTGCATAAACTGAGATGTGTGAAGGATGTGAAGGGAAATCGGCGTATACTTTTCAAAGGATCTATCCATGCAGTGACCTGAAGTGGTTCAGGGAAGCCACGAAAATCTGATCTCAGTGTGGGGCGAGTATTTGAATCCACCGTCCTCCCCAGTACGAGACCCTTACCTTCATCACTACGCCACTTCAAACGATCAGAAATTGGGGAGAATTTGATCCTATCAGATGAGGTACTATCGAAGAAGGTAGTAAAGTAGAGAGACGGGATACGAAACAAGGAGGTACTGAAAAAACAGCCGGCCGCAGTGGCCGAGCAGTTCTAGGCGCTACAGTCGGAAACCGCGCGACCGCTACGGTCGCAGGTTCGAATCCTGCCTCAGGCATGGATGTGTGTGATGTCCTTAGGTTAGTTAGGTTTAAGCAGTTCTAAGTTCTAGGGGACTGATGACCTCAGATGTTAAGTCGCATAGTGCTCAGAGCCATTTGAACCATTTTGAAAAAATAAATAGGCCCTATATTAAATCTATGGGAAAGCCTTACCAGTAGAATGGTCACGTTAATGGAACATTTGCCACGCAGGCCGCTAAAATTAATTTTGCGCTGGAAGGAATTAGAAATGGAAAAAAAGTAATGTGGGTGTAGACAGATACTAGAACATGCGTCCTAGTACAAAGAAATTATAAACTTGGTGTTCTAGATATGTTGAAACAGACTTCGAGGGGTTGTAGATGGTATCTTGAGGAATACGTTGCAGGTAGAAACCCGTGTTGGGAAACGTCGTTCAACAACGCTAGAGCGCACCGATGTTATAGGCGCCGGCAGCAAACGTGACTTTGCACGCTGAAGGACGGTAGGCAGAAAGTCTCTCAATGTTGTTTGTTTATTCACTGATCGACTGATTACCACGACCTTCAGTGGAGAAGGTGGAGCTAGCTGCTGCTTAGAACGGCTTTGTTTCCTATGAATATGATGCTCTGGTGCTTCGGTTGGTGGCGGTTTCCGACACGAGTATCCACTCGCAGTTTATTTTTCTCCTGGAACCCTCTAAAATACAGGAGAAAAATAAACTACAGATGGAAACCCGTGTCCGAAACAGTCATCCACCAAGGCAACAGAACATCGCATTCATTGGAGACAAGGCCTGTCTACGCAGCAGCTAGCTCCATCCTCTCCAATGGCGATCATGGCAATCAGTTGCGATCACTGAATAAGAAATAACATTGCGAGGCGTTCCTCTTACATTTCGTCAGTGTACAACGTGATTTTGCTGCCGAAGGGGTGCCCTAGTGGCAGACATAGGCTTCTATGACTTCGACGTTCTGTAGCTTCGTTGGATGAAATTTCTGGACACGTATTCCTATCCTCCATTTATTCCTCAAGACACCCTCTACAACTCCTCGAATTTTGTCGCAACATTTCGGGGACACCCTGTAGAGATGAAAAGTAGTGCAGAAGATAGGAAGCGATGTAGGACTCCAAACCAGTCGAAAGACAGATGAATTAAAAAAACAGACAGTACTTTGGATACACAGCTGTACACCAGGATAAACTGAAGCAATACCACGTGGGAAGACTGTGGCTAAGGTCCTAAATTCTAAGCTTGTATATGTATTGTCAAGCAACGTACAACTCGTTCATGAATCAGTACTGACAATGTTACGCGTCAGTTGTTAAATGTGTGATATAATAACCAGAACATGTTTTGGGACTACGTTATTACGTTATAAAGTGGTATAAAGTAAGGAAACAAATCGAAGATCGCAATACTACATACACTGAAAACCATGTAATTATATTGTCCTGCATTATACCATACCCTGATTGAGCCGTGCGCGGCTCGTGTTAGTGCCGTTTATTGCTTAACATCTTGTCTTTGCGGTACTGCCGTCCCGTTTCTTATTAGATTTACTGGCGTCACTAAGTTGCTGGCTTGCCTGCCCGTGAGTGGCACCAGCGGCGCTTATCGATAAGAGGACTGTCGTACTATCTTTAGAGCGACCGCTAGTTTTTCCGGGTCGTCGTGTGTCGGGACGGAGCAGCAGTGAGGTCCGGACAGCCAAGATTAGTGCTGAACCATCTTTTTTTCTGATTCAGTGCTGGCAGACAGTAATAAACATAGTTTCATGTAAGTACTGTGTGAATTATGAAATTTTTCCACCACACAGTGCTGCCTGCATATTACTGGATGTTCTGTGAGTAAATTTTCCACTGTAACTGCGAGAAATGCGTTCGATTTTCCCCAGATAGTAGCATAGCTATATCGTTAAAACACTTTCCCCGGTTTTCAGAAAGCATGGGTGGTTTTTCAGGAATTCCATTTCTAATCTGTGCAATCGCATGTGAGCTCGAGAGCAAACTTTTTTATATCCTATTTTGAAATTTAATTCATAGTGTCGCACTTCATAGATTTATACTTAGTCATAGGTTACAGAAGTGGGGGGGGGGGGGGGGAGGAAGGGGACGTCAGGGGACGGACAGCAAGGAGTTGCACTTGCCGCTAACCCCCCCCCCCCCCCTCCCTCCCCACCATGAGCGTCTGCGATAAACTTCATCCATTTAAGAATTCTCACTAATTTCTGGATGTGTCCTGCATGTAATTCGTGACAGACTAAATATTGAGTGTCCTATCAGTTATTTGTGCAATGTTTCATTCGTTATAATAAATACATCATTTGCCTGTCGTTTTGGAACACTGCTGAAACAAAGTACCTTGTGTTGCTTCTTTCGCCCCCTCATACAGCTGGAAATTAGTTGCGGTAATGGACAGTTCCGACTTAGCACCGTGTATACCTGTCTGACAACTGTCTGAAATTTTAAGAACAGCCCTTTCGTTTCTGGACATCGTGACCGTAACAATATGTCTGAACTTACCTGTTAAGGCTTGCTGAGACTTTAACAGCAGACAACTGGATTTCATATCCAAAGATTTATTTCATTTGCGGTATGGACAACATAACATCCTATACTATGTGTTTCTTTACTTTTGGTTCATCTGAGGGCAAACAATAATCCTAGGCTAAACGCGATGGAAAATTGTGAATATTGAGGTTGAAATGGTGTTTGGATCTTTCTCAACTACATGGTTGAGAATTTATACGCTGTATGACCCCGTCTCACTTCTAGTCACATGCTTGTGTACTCGAGTTCACGCATGTACACATGATCACTCCAAACCGAAGAGACGAAGACCATTTTGTTTGCATCATTGGCCATTGATACGTGATTATGGGTATTCATGTCGGCTCTCCAGTCAGATCAGATGATGTTTTGAATCTGGAGCCCCGACATGAATACAACCAATTATTACGCCGGCAGAGATTACGGAATCACATGAAGATCCTCTATGGTGAGGGGACGTTTCAACTTTCAAGGGTATTTCATGAACTTCGTAAGAAGGGGAAATTACTGAGCAACCTCGCTTTTCGGCTGAGATGCTGGAATGAAGTTTTAATACTTAAATTTGCCAGAATTGTTGATTACATTGAGACAAGAATGGCCAACACCATTAAGAAGCGTGCTGGTTTTGCCTTACTAAGGGAGCACAATAGTTTTATATGCGCACAACTGGATTTTATATCCAAAGATTTATTTTATCTGCATTTGGCAGTTTCAGCGCTGCTTCAGCTGCATACTGGAATTGGGTCGACAGTTCGTCCTGGGCAATATCAGACTGGGTGTATGCAAACGCCGTCAGTAGGAAATCTTCGAAAATTCAACAGTTTTCTTCGCAGTCTACAGTGATAACACCCGTCGACATGTGATCAGTCTCACAACGAAAGAGTGAACGATGCTAGCCTGCGGTATTGGAACAGGAATTCAATTTTACCCATACACCCAGTGAAGTTCCAATTACGGAATACATTTCCGCCGTTGAACAAGTCATGTCCAGGTTTCCCGACCATCTAGCTGATGAGGTTAGGTAAGAGGTGTCTCAGCTGCGTCAGGTGCCACCCCCGCGACGTAACATCTCGCTTTAAAGAGCCGCAATCCGGTCCTTCAGAGAAGATTTAGTAATTCCTCCAGCAGACAAGGCCAGTTCAACGCTTCTTCTTTCGCGGGACAATTATGTGCTTAAAATTGATCTCTCTCTTGCACACTCGGCAAACCAAAGATTGCAGAACTATCCAACTCACCGTATAAAACCCAAGACTCTCAAGACTCTTCCAGTCATTAAAAGAGACTTCATTATGTGATGAAGTTCTGGGAAAAACGTCGACCTGGTTCTGCAGTCCAGCCGAGATTATACGGTTTGCCTAAGGTAGACAGGAAGGACTTTCTCTTCGGCTTTTTGTTAGAAATTTGGGCACTCCTACTTATAAGTTGGCTAAGTATCTAGCGTCCATTCTCAGTCCCCCTGTCGGAAATTGCTATAATCTTATTTCCAATTCTCTGGTTTTTATTCAACATATGACTTCTGAGTCTCAATCCCAAGAATTGGCTCTTTAGTTTTGATGTTGCGTCTCTGTTTCCCAAAGTTCCTCTTGAGGATTCTTTGCAGTTAATTTGTGAAAAATTGGACGAAGAAACAACAAGCTTTGTCGCCATGTGTTGACGTTGACGTATTTTTTTACTTAATGTCAAAAGTTTTAAACAAACTGAGTGGCTATTGGGAGTCCATTATCCCCCGTGGTCGCCAATTTGTGGAAGATTGAGGACATTGCAACATGGTTCTTTAAACCAACTTGTTCCTGGAGATACGTCGACCATACGTTTATGGGATGACCATTTGGGAGGGATGTTCTGGATCGTTTTCTGTATCATTTTAATTGTGTGCATCCCAATATTGAGTTCATGAGGGAAGTCGAAGAGGACGGCGAACATCCGTTTTTAGGTGTCTTGGTCCACAGGAGGGGTGATGGGACATTAGGACAGTTTATCTGAAGCACACGCATACGAATAGATATCTTTATCCATCAGGCAGTCATCAATCCTACCAACGCAACGGGGTCCTACGTACATTGGTGAAAAGGGTTTACGCTATCTGAGATGCAGACAGTTTGACGCAAGAACTGGAGACTGGACATTCGCGGGAACTAACAGAAGATACAAGCAAATCTGCGGAATTCCTACATTTTTCGGGGAGCATATCTTCAGAAACAGGAAAAATTTTAAAGAAGTTTGATATTAAAAGTATTTTCCGTCCACCGCCTGAGACCACAGCTCTGCTGGGCTTAGTGAAGGATAACTTTGGTTCGAGAAAGCCCGGGATCTACACAATTCCCTGCAATTGCGGGAAAGCCTATATTGGACGAACTATTCGTACGCTCCAGTATCGTTGCGTGAAGCACGATCGGCATGCACATTTAATTCAGCCAGAAAAATCTGAGTGTCTGAACATTGTCTTACTGAAAAATATGAAATGTTGTACGATGAGACAAGTGGTTGACCTTGCGTCGCTGTATTGGGACTGTGTAGTGGAAGAAGCCATTGGAATGCGGCTATCTAACAATACTCTGAATTGAGATAAGAGGTACCCTTTAACTAACAATTAGAACCTTGTTCTGTTTGATGTTAAGAAACACAATGGTCCCTGTTTCGGTCATCAGAAACTGTCAGTTTTTTATATCTATTGTTCCCACGAGCTTTCACCACCTGTGCGCTGTTGTGCCTGTCGCTAGAGGGCAGTTGTGTTCGCGCACGCGCGGTGGACCTACGGTCGATGGATATTTGTGTTCCGGCAGATAGTGCGACGGCTCGCAGCCGTAGTATTGTAACCAGATGACAATGTGTTCCACCTGGAGACCTGACATGAAAACAACCAATGGGGACGTTTACGGAACCTCAAATGGTGATTCTGCCGGCCAATTCTATAGTTGTTTTTAACTATTATTCTATGTTCACATTCACATCAAGTATGTCAGAAGATGTACTGCTGATATACTCACGAGGTACGCTTACTTTCAAGGTACAGCTGCCATCTACATTTGAATAATATTCGCTAGGTACGCTTACTTTCAAGGTACAGCTGCCATCTACATTTGAATAATATTCGCTGTGTAGCTGTCAAGCGTTTGAGACAGGATAAGCTGTGTGTACTTCATGTGAAACTTATTTCTGCTGCCAAGGGTATTTAACTCCACTGGACGCTCTTTGTTGCTTCCGTACAAGGTAAAACAAAATTAACCACTCTGGAGCAACCCATACCTCTAGCTACGCTACATATAAATCTGACCACAACCAACATTTCATTGGGGAGGTGGCAGTATTTCTAACTAGTCAAAATCAGCCTCTGATTATCACAAGAAGCAACTGCATGGAAAAAAACGGGAATTTCAGAACATCCTTTAGTTACATGATTTGGCCTCACCAAACACCTGTAATACTTTACTCGGAAGAAACACAGCAGTATGATGAATCTCACAGGATACTGAGCTACAAGCGTGTGAATTGGGCATTGTTCAAGGAAATGCTTGAAAAGTCGTATCCCACAAATTCCCAAAATTACACAAAGCAGGAAACTTGTTGACGCTGTCAAAGCCCTTACCACCACAGTTCAGGATGCAATAGCAGGTACCATTACAGTACTTATACCACAAGAATGCTCAATGGCCCTGCTCCCAGAAATACAGGGGCCGATGTCAATGAGAGATCATCTCGGGAGATACTGGCTGTACAAACAGCATATTAGCAGGCTCCAGGGGATCATACAGGCTAAATTAAAACTTTTAAAACCACAAACTGGGACAATACACTCACAGGGCTGCACACCACATGACCTGGAGTGTGGCAAATAGCTGTCCACTCCACCAAGAAGAAATACTACACACCAAGTTTACAAATACCTTACAGACCAGCATACTCCATGGAGGAGAAGCATGAGCTGATGACCAGAACACTAGCAACATCATTCACACTGAATCTGGTTCCTTCCAATCCAGCACTGCTACTTGAAATGGACCAGGAGGTTACATGGCTTGTAACCCAGCCCAAGTGCAATGTAACAATACATACTGCTACACATGAAATTACACAGGTTATTAAGCACAAAACAGCTAGAAAAGCTCCTGGTCCCAATCACTTTCAAAACCGTGTCACCCAGGAGTTCACGAATAAAGCTATAGAGCATCTCACACATATGACGAATACCATTCTACAACATCAACACTTCCCTGTCCTGATGTTCAGGAAGCCAGGGAAATACCACTCCCTACCACAAAATTACGGAGCCATCAGCCTGCTGAGCTCCCTGAATAAGATTGTTGAGAAGATGATTCTCAAACATCTTACTATGCACTGCAACACCAATGACTCGCTGAGACTGGAGCAATTTGGATTCAGCAATCACCACTCCACAACACAACAACTCCTCTGTGTAGTAGAACATATTACACACACCCCCAACACCAACAAAGCTACAGGAGCGCTGTTCCTGGTCTTCAGTCATCTATGGCACAATCGTCTCATTCGCAAACTCTGCACTGCTAGTCTCTCCGACGAGCTCATACATCTTACACACTCATATCTCACCCACAGAAGCTTCAACACCGACGTTCAGGACAAACAGTCAATACAACACAGTATACAAGTGGGAGTACCCCAAGGCAGCATCCAAGGGCCCCTTTTGTTTAATCTCTACGTCAATGACTTTCCAACTGAACAAAACACAATGGCAACCATCTACGCAGATGACACTACCATCCTAGTGCAAGACTGGAAACCATCAGGCATAGTTCGCAACTGCAAACAAAACTGCCTAGCTGGAACGACAGTGTGTTAAAGCAAATGCTGACAAGTGTGAAGCAGTTCTGTTCACTGACAAACCATAACAACTGCACAAACATTAAGTGTTTTGGCATACCCACAAGCTCTGGAATGAAAATTAAGATCGCAAGGGCAAAGAAGGCAGTGAACGCACCGTCAGCCAATAGCCCACTGGCAAGGACCACACCACGACGGGAGCAGGCCCCTAGACAAAGAGAATATAAGTGCCGCTCCTGCCAGCCTCGGCTTCTCAGTATTTGGACAGGATTAGGACAGTATACGGACAGGCCTAGCGCAGAATGCTACAATAACAGTTATTAGTGATCCACAAACTGTGTGTCAAACTTGCACGAACATTGTATATATCAAAGGACTCGGATTTATACTGCATGTCGCCTATTGCTTGCGACACCATTGTAAATTCCAGGTTAAGCATTGTCAAGCTTCTTATTTGTAATAAAAACTATTAATGTTGTTTGCTTGAATTGTTGTATAGCATTTTGAGAATGCAGCATCCTTTAGGCACCCTATACGAGATGAGTGGGCAGGACCCCACATTAAGACTGCAGACAAATAACACTACACACACGCCCAATACGTTTCAGTGTGAAAGTCAAATACTTCAGTGCCAGGCCAACTGAGCAAATGCAAGGCTCAAACAGTGTTACTCTAAGCTCAACAGGTAAAGCACACTGAATAGGAGGGTATCGAGGTCCGTGTACATGATACTGATTAGACCCATGATGATACATGCAGCTGCAGTCTGGGGTTACGTGGCTCTGACCGCCTGTGCCGCCTACAGGTGATACAGAACGAAGTGCACCACAGTCCACACACACTGTCGACCTTCACAGAGAATACTGCCTTGAGACTCACACACAGATATTCAAAAAACTCACCACACGACTGTACAGGAACTTGAGACACTCTGACATTCACTTCATTCTTAACCTGGGAAACTATGACCACAACCACGGGTGAAAACACAACTGCTGAAAAACACTTCAATCTAGGGACAATTAATCACCTGTGGACAGCACAGCACAAGCTCACAGACAAAATAAACACTGGTGAATTCCTGCATTACAGCAAAACTAAATGGCATTGCCAGCTGCAAATATCTAGCTGACCAACTGGCAATACGGGAAAGCAGTATTGCACACTAAACATAAACATATCCAACCAAACCTCTTTATGGCCAATTGACCACTCGTATAACGACCTTGGCATGTTACAAGTACAGATGCTGCAGGTGGCCCAGGAGACACTCAGGTGCACAGCCCAAGAGTACCCCTCCTCAATAGGACTGACACTCGTAAAGAGTGTTTTAAGCTGCGACAATGGTATCGAGCATCGCACGATACCCAAAACTAACGACAACCTCACCCTTGCAGACAGAAAGAAACTGCTACTGCTCTTACTATCTGTCCAGACTATTGCAGAAGTTCTTTTCCTTTGGTGCTTGCCTTGGCACTTTTCTCCCTCTGCCCTTAAAACTGCTATCTTCTGCTCACTTCTCGACCACTTCTATCGCCTCAAAGTGCCTGTATTAGTGGGTAATCCTACGGACAACATCATGACCCCACATCCTGTGCACTTCTCAATTGTAACAAAGCAAACGGAGGTGATGGTAGAACTTTGGTGATGGTCACCATGTCAGTGTGGGTGTGGAGTAGCTTCGCCCTTTAAAAAAAAAGGCATTACCACGAATTGGACCTGGGTCTTCCACATAGCAGCAAGATATGCTGACCTCTGAGCTGCTCAAATGGACAAGAGAGAATTTAGCATTAATTGCAAAGTTTGCAACCATAACAATCACAATATAAATAATTTACATAGAGAATATGCATTGAAGCTTAGGGTTAAGAAAACTGTTTTATATTCAGGTGCAACACCCTTTTAACATCTGCCAGCCGACATTAGGAGCAATCTGGAAATCCCCAAACATTCAAAATTAAAGTAAAAAATGTTTTATTAGCCAGTACACCAATAATTTACCTGGATATGTGAATTTACCTACCTGTCCCACCTCAGATACACAACGCACAAACACTTTCTAACAGAAAACCATATTTAGCCATGCAACATATTCTCTAGAAGCAGACAGGAATGGTAGATGGTTTACTCCACAGAGGGAAGCTGGCAGCAGCTTTGGAATGCCTTTTGAAGTGGTGATTCCATCATAATAATAGCCTATGTGCAGGTACGGTTGGTTCTCCACGGAACAGAAACTACTGTACCGGTCCCAACGTGGCATTGACAGCATAAAGGGCATTGCACAGGAAGGAAGTATATGAATTTATCAGAATAAGTTTAGATGACAGTGTCCTGTGTAAAATTAAATGCCCATTTAGCATGAAGTATTAAATCAAAATAGTGGCAGAGCAGTTTAAGTAGCAGAGCATTGGCTTTTTTCAAGTAGTTGCTTCTCTGTATATTTATAAAAATAAAATGATGTAGAACTGATCCCCTTGAATAATGATTAATGTGAGCAGATTAGTAGTAGATGAAAATGGTTGTTAGTAGTTCAGTGGCACTTCTCACTTACTCGTTTTACACCCCTGAAGGCTCTCATCGGTGATGGAGCTGTTGGAATATTACATGTGAATGAATGGCTGAACTCGATAATTTTCAAGGTATTCAATATTCTTGTACAGTGCATTCAAAACAAAGTTATATAAAAATGAAGAGGGATGTGTACTTCATAAACTGGCTTGACAACAAGCACGCAACAAAGCAGTGTGATGTAGCTTACTCAAGCACCTCAGTTTCGCAGGAGACCCTGAGGCAACAAGTACACACATCATGTTTGCTCACTGTTTTTTATTGCCTGTGCTCAAGCACAGTATGAAATGTATTAATTTTTATGGAGTCAGCTATCCGTCCAATTTCCTTCTCCAATCTGGGGCTGCTTCCCATCTCTAATTAATTTGTCGTTAACAGGATGTTAATTGTAATATTCCCTTTAATGAACTCATTTTCAGCAAATTGCTAAGCTGGTAATCTTCCTTTCTGTATTGAATAATAATAGTAACTCTGACATTTACATGAAGAGGCATACCAGCAGCTGGAGTTAGCTGTCTTTTAAACTTCATTTGATGCATCCAGAACATTGGAGATATACTGCAACATCAGTAGGACATATTTATTGAGAAAAATCATACACGACACACTTGCCTCCACTGAACGCATCCACACCCATTAATGTACAGGCAAAAATCCACAAAACCTAAGATTCTAGAAGTGGAACAAAATGAATAATATTTTTCAAATACAGTGCTTAAAAAAGTTTCACACTGCCCCCACAGCTTGCATACTTTGTTTTATTAGCCAGTACACCAATAATTTACCTGGATATGTGAATTTACCTACCTGTCCCACCTCAGATACACAACGCACAAACACTTTCTAACAGAAAACTATATTTAGCCATGCAACATATTCTCTAGGAGCAGACAGGAATGGTAGATGGTTTACTCCACAGAGGGAAGCTGGCAGCAGCTTTGGAATGCCTTTTGAAGTGGTGATTCCATCATAATAATAGCCTATGTGCAGGTACGGTTGGTTCTCCACGGAACAGAAACTACTGTACCGGTCCCAACATGGCATTGACAGCATAAAGGGCAGCAGCCCTGTAAAGTTAATTGTTTCTAAATCATTTTTAATCTGATTGATTTGGTTCAAGGTTAACCCTGTTTTCAGCACAAAATTTCCTGGCTGCTTTGATTTCATCTTTACGCTGTTTTTTGGAAGCCTGCACCCTCCTACTATAGTCATCACAAAGCTTCTTTCTGTCTTATACACATTTACTACTCATTAATGTTAATTTCTCATTAGTGTTATGTGCTACTTTCTTTATCTTTTCATCACAACCGTTAGCTACTGCCTCAACCTTCTTATTTAATTCTGAAAGATTAGAGCTGACTACCTTAATCTCCTTTTTAATTTATTTCTCCAATTCATCCTTGAAGCTAACCATGTCAGTTCTAATGCTATGAGTTTTCTTTTCCACCTTAATAATGTCTTCTTTCGTACACATACTACTCATAATTTCTTTTAACATTCATTCCAATTTTTGTCTGCCCTAACCTGTTGCCCTCACTGACTTTCACTACTCCCCCTTAACCTTAATGATTTCATCCACTTCAGTACTGTTTTCATCCATTTCACTTCCATCACCATACAGAGTACATGACGCTTTTATTGTTTCATCTACAATAGGGCTTTTGTCCCCATCATTCAAAGTTACGTGCATGTCATTTACAGAACCAGTTCCCCATTGTCCCTTCTCTCTCATCACACTGTCTCGTTCGTTAAGGCCATTCATAATTTAATATAAAATGACTTTTTTATGAAATTACCTTATTCTTATTCACTCGTCTTCTGCGGCTGCTGCTGCTGCTGCTGCTGCTGCTGGAGTTGCAGCAGCAGTAATCATCATCTCGATTCATCGTCTGCACAGCTGCGTCTATGTGTGTGCTGATTTGCTGCTCCTGTACTCAATGGCTGCTTCCATAGAACCCACTAGCTGATTGGCTGCTGTCATACTGTGGCCATGAAACCCATTCGCTGATTTGCTGTTGCACTTCCTTCGTTATAATCACTGTATTGTAAACTGTTCTTGAGATAGTGTTCATAGTTCGTGAGTCCTAGTTTTTTGTGCCCAATTATGATAATCATCACCCAGAAGGGAACCATACATGATGTTCACCTGCTTTATTTGTTTGTTCATGGTCCTTGGTGTCAACATATTGCATTGTGTTACTGACTGAAAAATGGGGAGTGGAATTTCAACACTGACTACTGTAAATAATGTAGCCAACAGGTGCACAGTTGCATTCCTAGTTCTTTACTTTCACTGTTCACGACCTACCAATAAACACAGTTAATATGGCCAGTGCACTATTGTTTAACTTTCGATGAACCTCATTAATAGTATTCAGGCAAACATCAGCATACTGCTACTGTAGTTTACTGTTGAACACCTATGAGCAGTAAAAACCTGATCACACAGTTATTGCAGAATAATATGCTACATATTGAATAAACACTGTCATTGTTTTAACACATGACCTATTACACGTATTTCACAGTTACGTTGATGCATTGTTGTTGACCTAACCAGCACAGGTTTCTCGTCTGAAAATCGCCCGTGGACTGATTGTCTCGGGACCAAAAATTGGCCCTTTATACATCATCTCAGTAATAGGCACTGAAACTACACATTGTTCAGTGTTTAAGTTGCAGAAGTTACAATTAAAACATAAATCATTAAATTAACTGAATACATTGAAAAATTGGTTCTTTTTAACAGTTTGTTCTACACAGGGGTTAAGCCGAATTATTTGTTTAAATGATGAAATTAACAGATATAGATATAGAAACAATATTTTTTACAAACCTGTTAATTACTTTGGAATTAATGAAGGGCTGGATTTGTTAATATATTTTCAAATAGAGCCAAATAAATACTTCAAGAATCCTAGTGATTCTTTTTCCAAATGTGTATAATTAGTACAGAATTTATATATGTTTGTAAGTCAGCAATAGAATCTAAGCCACAAAACAATTACTGATTTCATCCTATAACAAAAGATATTAACAATAAATTGTCAAAATAAATTAGAAAATCAATTACGGAGCACAAATTTAGATCTGGTGCTATATTCTTTAAAACTGAGGGCCAACCTTTCTCTTTTATGAAATTGCAGATTACATTTACATATTTTGATGGTAATTGGTCAAAAATTTAAAAAAAAAATGAATTTAAGGAGGCAGATAACAAATCAAGAGGAAGTAAGATGATCCCAGCTTGCTTTGTCATAAGCTTACATTTTGACAGTGTAAGAAGACTACTGCATCTCACAGGATGATTAAATAAATTTCAGACATTGTTTGTAATACCTTAAAGCTGTTTGTATACTTTTCATTTGATACACAGCAATTAATGTTCCTTTGAATACTCCTCATTGAAGCATTGAGCCTAGATTGAAATGCTTATTTCTTACATGTGTATATGCTGAAGCTTATGTATGATTTATATCCTCAACAGATAGTTTGTTCAAATATTTACACTATGTGATCAAATCACATGTTGAAAACTGCATTCTTCCCTTAGGTGATAATGGTCTCTTCTACATTTCACAATGATCCTGGTGCTTCCTTAAGCAGGAAAGTGTATGAAATTGGTCCATAATTTGAAGAGTCACCCTTATGGTGGTTTTGAAGGTACTGAAAGTTCATTGGATAAACAAGTCAGTCACCTTTGTTCTAATAGCTTACAATACTTCCTGAAGTCTTGCTCAGTGCACACAAAATAACCTAGACCATAGCTGCTGTGCAGATGGCGTGGTTGGGGAGGACAACAATAGTTATGGAGACTTTGTTGTGGACAACCACAGCATGTTGGGGGAGGTGCAGATCAACAGCTGAAGCATCTGCACAAATGTATTTCTTCCATAGCTTGTCAGCTACAACTACTGAGCCTGTGAATGATAATATCAACTGGTTATGCAAGTATGGCCAATGATTTGACAAATGTAGATGTTAAGATTAAGTACTGTCTCACTAGAATACTGAAGAAGGACAAACCACATAAACAGAAGATCAGCAGCGATGAGTGAAAATGTGTGCTGTAGAGGGACTCAAACCCATGATCTTCTGGTTACTAGGCAGTCACATTAACCACAATGCCACCTGGACACAGTGTTTATTGCAAAAACGCAGACTATCTCATCGTGCTCCCCAGCAGACTCCCACAGCCCCCCAGTGGCACCTATCAGCAGTCCCTGTCCATGTCATACTTTCTCGCTGATTTTATATTCACACTGGAGGTTGAATGTAAGTGTACATCCACACTGAAGGTAGGGAATTAATTACCTATTGAGGTGAATCAATAGTATGAATGCATGGTAAAACGTGCTCACAATTAACTCACCATGTAAAAAGAAATTGGTCAAATCTAGAACATAGAACTATTCACACAAATTTTATTCAGCATAACTAAAACAAACTTTTCTTCATATCATTGTCAACTCTCTGCCAGGACAAGAACTTTTTTTTCTTTCCTTCATTATGGGATACTTAACCAACCACAGTTTGTATTTCAAGATGGCTTTCATACTGAGGTAGTTTTCAGTCAGCAGTTGGTTCCCACTCCTTGTTGCACATATCCTGCAGATGCGTGCTGTTTCATTTAGTTTCAACACAATAGACAACTATATTTTTACCCAGTGAACTCAGTCGTGTAACAGTCCATCCCACAGAAATCAGCTGAAGACAGCAACATTCTCTGTTGCCAAAATAACTGGTGATCTGAGGCATCTCAACACCTTGGAAGATTACTAACATTATCAGACATATTGGGTTTTTAAAATGTTGTCTATATCTTGCTTGCGTCTTTCATTCTTGCAGTCTGTAAATATAATACTGTAATACTGTATTCTATAAGTTGGGCAAGCCCAGATAAACCTATTGTTTACATTTGACTGCACAAAAATTAGTTGTCCTCTAAGAATTCTAAGTCTGGCCGTCTACACAATCTGGCAACACTATAGTATGTGTATGTGTCTGGAGGAAATGTTGTCTTCCACTCGAGCTGTTACAGTGTTGTATCTGGTAGTAAATGTCGCCCAATGTAGAGGCATAGCTGAGAGTTTAAGTCCTCTCATTCTTTTATTTTTTAACCACATTTCGGCTGTGTACTTAATGTATCAGTCTGATAGAGACTCAGGGATAATTTGCTTCACTTTCTAATCTTCTGTGCAAGAGCTCATGGCTGCATCAAGATCGGAATAGATTATAGTCGAGAGTTTTCTTTCCATAGAGCAGCAACCAGCTGTCTGCCACTGGTCTCTTGATGCCAGCCACCATCTGATCAGTTGAGCTCATTGCGACGTATTTTTGGCACCATGCTGCTCTCGCATTTAAATTGTTTCTTTGTGTAGTTTGATTCTCCGCATGAAATAACTTTGATAAATGGGGTGGACACCGTGCAGCTACACATGTGTAGGTTATTGTGAATATATTTATCAGTTGTCATTTTCTTATTTGAACTTCCAATATTTGATGAGTAGTTATGAACTGGATTGTGTGTAGTTGAATCTTATGAATATTGTTTAAGTGTTATGAAATAGATGCAAGGGTCTAACACTTCAGACATATTTTTCATTTTGGGGTTAACTGACAGATGAAGGAGCCTCCATATTTGCCATGTCTTTTATAACAGCATCTTCTCATTGTTGATAGCCATGGCATAGGGAAGCTCTATGAGTGAACTGATGACACTGAAACGAAAATGCGGTAATAGACACCAGTTTGATTTTTGTTGCTGTTAATTGTGGCATGTCGTACTTCTGCTATTGACTTCTTAACTTTGGCAGTTGAATGCAAATGTTGTACGAAAGTTAAATGGTAACAGTTCATCACATATGTCAATTATTGAAACTTCATGAATGTGGAAATTCATTCATGCCAGAATGAAAGAAACAAGAAAATGCTTTTCTGATGTGGTTTTCCTAATATCGTTCCACACTTCACACAAATGCTTCAAGGTGCATTTACCCCTCTGTTAAACCCACAGCAAACAGTATGTCACATATATTAGATATCTTCCTCGTGCTACTTAGTTTATAATGCATAAACAATGTTAAAAAGATCAAATTATGAAAAATCCAATTCATAACTGCAAGTCAAATACTAGAATTTTAAATTAGAAAATGACAGTTGATAAATACACTCATACCTTTTGTGTAGCTCCATGTTCACTTGGTTTACTAAAGTTATTTACTGCAGAAAATCCAACTATGCTAATAAATAATTTCATGCTTATCAGTGTGAGAGCATAAATTTACTCCAAACGCAGATGCACCACATTCATCTGTTTGGACTACAACCAGTGTCAGATGCCTGGTGGGGAGCAGCTGGGTTGCAGTGGTTATGTAGGGTGAGGAAACATTTAAGCATAAACTGTTGTGATCTTGATGCAGCCAAAGGCTCTTTTGTTATTACTGTGTGGTTAGAAAGTGAAGCAGATTACCTTTGAGGTTTCATCAGGTTCATACTTTTAGCAGGCAGTCAAACTGCAGTTAAAAAATAAAGGAATGAATAGACTGGAGCATACAACTTTGCATCTACATTGCATGACATTTACCACTAGACCACGAGTGGTACAACACTCTAACAACTCAAGTGAAAGACAATGTCTACATCTTACAGTGTCTGCATCCTGTGTTGTCAAATCATGCATATGACAAGGCTTAGAATTCTGAGGGGTGGGGAACTTTCTGTGCTGTCAAGTGTATATGTAGAGTTGTTTCATTTAATGTGGTCTGGTAGTTGCTTCACATACTCATTTGATATAACTTTTTGTTAATGGTAACTACATTACCTGAGAGCTTGTATAGTTACAAATATTATTGATTGATCAATGGAAGGTCCAGGATGTAAGAACAATAATATAGAGGATAGATTTCTACTCGTAACGTAGAGAGTCATCGAGTTGTGGGCCGGCACAATGAAAAGGACACTGGAAGTATGCACAATCTCCGACAAAGTCCTTCCTCAGAAGTAGAACTCTCTCTCTCTCTCTCTCTCTCTCTCTCTCTCTCTCACACACACACACACACACACACACACACACACACACACACACACACACACACGGCTACTGTCTGTGGCTATTAAGGCCCGACTGTGACTGTGTTTGACATGAGCAACAACTGCTGAAGTGAGTGACAGGTAAAACAAGGCAGCACAGGTTGAGGAGTGGGAGGGATAGTGGGGTAGGGGTTGGGGAAGAAGTGAACCAACTGTGAGCTACTACCTGTATTCTGTAATGGTCTAACTTCTGTATCAATATTTTGTGATCAACACACCTGAACACCTTAGTTGATTAAAAAAAGATGGCTAGTGCTCGAAACCATTTGTTTAATCCATCCAGTATCTCACAGAGAAAAGAGAATATAGCATTTTCAGTTGTTAAACCACTTCTAAAACTGATCTGGACATTCGATAGCAAATTATGTGAAATAAAATGATCAATTATCCTTACATACACAGCCTTTTCAATAACTTAAGCAAACACTGTTGGCATAGAAATAGGTCTAAAATTGGTCACATTATCCCTTTCTCCCCTTTTACAAAGTAGCTTTTTCATGCAAACAGATAGTTTGTTAGTGGTCATGCCGACATAGAATGTGTCACAAATGTTACCGCTTATTTGGTAGATCGTATGGCTGTTTTCACAGGTGGCTCTGTCTTTGATCAAATAGGAGATGCCAGTGATAGGACTGGAGTAGATATGGCTTCTGGGTCTGTTGCAGGAATATAAGCCTTGAGGCAAGGGGCTAGGAGCAAGAGAGGAGTAGTGATGGATAAGAGTATTGTCTAGGACTGGTGGGCAACAAGATATCATTATGGGAGGGTTGGGGAAGACAGTAGTGAGGATATTTTAGGACAGGTCGGTAGACAGTCAAAACTGAAATGACAAATATCCTCCCCATCCCTCCCACAGTGATATTCCACCACCCACCCAACATATGAAATATACTTGTCCATCTCTAGCGTGCCCCAGTTCCCAACTCCTTGGTACATGCCTCATATCTATGCAATAGACTCAGATGCAAGACCTGGCATGACAAATTTTTTCGAAAGTCTGTGCCGAATTTTATTAAATTAGTGGGGTGCCTTAACGATTTAAGAAATTTCACATGGGATGAAAGTCATCCAGAATCTTCTGAAGCCATTAAGGTGGTGCTTAGTAACCCACTAGTATTAGACATACCAAATTTTGAGGTCATGTTCTTCTTGCAGACAGACACCTAATTCTTCTGGAGTAGAAAGTGGTAGCTGTCCTCCTACAGGAACAGAATGGCAGGGGACGTGTTGCATGTAGATGCCCTATAGCAATGCACCTTGGGAACTTTCACCTGCGGAGATAAAATATTCTATGTATGAATGGGAAGCCTTGGTGGTTATGTTTGCCCTTAAGAAATTCAGATTTTATTTTGAACACCAGGAATTTTGTTTAGAGACTGACAATCAAGCTCTTAGTTAGGTTTTGGCTCATTATTTCCATAATACCCTCTTAGGCATTTATAAAACTGTTGTCGAGATCAGACGACACATCACCTGGTCCCCCCTGTATAAGCAAGCATGGAGGTTGGTGGGGTCAAGATCACTCAACATGTCACCTGGTCCTCCCTGAATAAGGCTGTCCAGAGGTTGGTGGAGGAGTGTGAGAGCCGTAAGGGAGCTGAGCCCAACTTGAATTCCCTCAAGTGGCTTTTAGAGCCTACCTGTTAGGAATGCCTGATGGATTAACTTTGTATGGATTATATAGGTCCACTTCATCAAGTGTGTGTGTGTGTGTGTGTGTGTATTAGGCACCTACTAGTTATCATGGATGACTTTTCTCGTTTTTTTTGACACATTCCAAGCAGAGAAATGACATTCCTGGCAGCTGGCCAGCATTTGTTATGAATTTTTTCTGTTTCCAGGCCACCGAGGATGCTTGATAGCTTCTGTTTCCCAGCTATTTGTGAGGTTCTGCTTTGACAATGGAATTAAAGATGTGACCACAAATCCTTTTACCAGCATACTTTGCTGACCAGGTGAACTGCAAGTTGAAGGCTGTGCTTATCTTTCACAACAAGGCTCAGACAACGTGGCTCAATTTTATCTTTAACACTGCACAACCCAAGTCCCTGGAGACTGCTCCAGTATCCCTTATGTT
This sequence comes from Schistocerca piceifrons, assembly GCF_021461385.2. Classification (NCBI taxonomy): domain Eukaryota; kingdom Metazoa; phylum Arthropoda; class Insecta; order Orthoptera; family Acrididae; genus Schistocerca; species Schistocerca piceifrons. The sequence continues at coordinate 965,698,247 of NC_060149.1, forward strand.
AGCACATCCAGTCAATTTTCCTCTTGTCAACCTGTAGTCAATCAATGATTTGCTTCAAGAACAAGTCACCCTAGCAGTAACACAGCACAACTGGAGCCAGGCTAGACATAATACCAAAATTGCCTGTCACAGGATATCCATCTGTTAGTCAAGGGGTAAATGGTTCATCGGAAAGGCTGGGGACACAGTGTTAGTCCGAAACCCTAATATTGCTGAAAAGGGGGAGTTAGGGTTCGATAGCAAGCTAGCTCCTCAGTTGTTGGGACCCTGTTAGATTGTCAGGGTGGTGAGTTCGGCAAACCTCCTGGTTCTGAATTTATGGACATGCACATTACTCATATCAAGGAGAGACATATGTAAAGGGCTCCTTAATGGTGGGGACGGGGGATTTTGGTTTGGGGGAGGAGGCTGAACCATGGTGGGCTCCCTCTTCGAATTCGAGCCCCATGTGCCTGGCAGATGTCACTTCTCACAGCTCAGAGCTCGTGGCACCAGTGGGCATTGTGGAGCAAGAATGGGTGTAGAGGAACAGCAGTGGATCTCACGGGCAGTCGGTGTCTTGAAGCTGGACTGGAGGGTGAGTCATGCAGGGCTCGTGGGCAGCATGTACTGTTTAGCCGAACTTTATGTGGCAGTATCATTATACCATCACAATCATTACAATAATACAACCTTCTTTCAATAATGGTAACTGCCATAGGCTGATCAGCCCAAGATTATCATCACTCATCTAAAAGCTGGTATGTACACCTCTGGCACAGACAACAGTAGGGAGACATAGTGGCACAGAAGCAATGAGGCCTTCATAGATCACTGGAGGAAGTTGAAACCATATTTATACAATCAGGCCACTTCATTCCCATAAATTCTGGAAGGGGAGATGATCTCTGACGTTATGTTAAATCTCATCCCAGATCTGTTCAACCAGGTTGAGGGCTGGCGAGTTGGGTGGCCAACACATCAATTGGAACTCACCACTGTGTTCCTGAAACCACTCGATCACACTCATGGCCTTGTGAAATGGTGCATTGTTTTCATGAAAAATGCCACACTCAATGCAAATACTTTCAGAAAAGACTTCCTGACACTTAAACGTTTACTCAATGGGAAACATGATCATCACGAAGGAGTGGACCTAACATGAACCATGGACAGTGGCAGTGGTAGCGAGGCTTGCGTGCCTCAGCAATACAGATAGTCGTTCCATAGGTGCAACCCCAACGGAGGGGTATCTGTTGTGGGGCCAGACAAACATGTGGTCCCTTAAGAGGGGCAGCAGTCTTTTCAGTAGTTGCAGGGCCGACAGTCAGGATGAATGACTGATCTGGCCTTGTAACATTAACCAAAACAGCCTTGCTGTGCTGGTACTGTAAACGGATGAAAGCAAGGGGAAACTATAGCCGTAATTTTTCACAAGGGGATGCAAATTTACTGTCCATTAAATGATGATGGTGTCCTCTTGGGTAAAACATTCCGGAAGTCAAATAGTCCCCCATTCAGATCTCCAGGATGACATCATTATCAGGAGACAGAAAACTTATGTTCTACAAATTGGAACATGGAATGTCAGACCCTTTAATCAGGCAGGCAGGTTAGAAAATTTAAAAAGGGAAATGGATAGTGTAAAGATAAATATGGTGGGAATTGGTTAAGTTTGATGGCATGAGGAAAAAGACTTCTGGTCAGATGAATACAGGATTATAAATACAAACTCATATAGGGGTAATGGAGGAGTAGGTTTAAAAATGAATAAAAAACAGGAGTGCGGGTAAGCTACTATGAACAGCGTAGTGAATGCAGTATTGCAGCCAAGATAGACACAAAGCCCACACCTGCCACAGTAGTACAAGTTCATATGCCAACTAGGTCCCCAGATGATGAAGAGATTAAAGAAATGTATGATGAGATAAAAGAAATTATTCAGATAACGAAGGAAGACGAAAATTTAATAGACATAGGAGATTGGAATTCAATAGTAGGAAAAGGAAGAGAAGGGAAAGGAGGAGGTGGATATGGAATGTGGGTAAGGAATGAAAGAGGAAGCCGTCTGGTAGAATTTTGCACAGCTTCGGGCCACCCCCAAAAACTTACTTTTTCATATTTGGTGCATTGTGCTGCCACCTACTCCATATCAGAGACCTCAGTAGTCATTATACATCGTGAGAGAGCGAAATGGGGCGCTCCGCGGAGCTCATTGACTTTGAATGTGGTCAGGTGATAGGGTGTCATTGGTGTCACATGTCTGTATGCGAGCTTTCCACACTCCAGAACATTCCTACATCCACTGTTTCTGATGAGATAGTGAAGTGGAAGCATGAAAGGACACATGCAGCACAAAAGCATACAGGCCAATCTTGTCTGCTGACTGAAAGATACCGCCGACATTTGGAGAAGGCTGTAATGTGTAATAAGCAGATATCTATCCAGACCTGAAAGAACTGCAAAAAGGTAGGAATTGTAAGAGATGGGATCTGGATAAAGTGAAAGGATCAGAGATTGTAGAGTGTTTCAGAAAGCACTAGGGAACCATTGACAAGGACATGGGTAAGAGATACAGCAGAAGAGAAAGGGTAGCTTTGAGAGATTACTAGTGAAAGTAGCAGAGGATCAAGTAGGTAAAAAGACGAGGCTAGTAGAAATCCTTGGGTAACAGAGGAGATACTGAATTAAATAGATGAATGGTGAAAATATAAAAATGTGGTAAATGAAGCAGGCTGAAAGGAATACAAACATCTCAAAAATGAGATCGACAGGAAGTGCAAAATGGCTCAGCAGGGATGGTAACAGGACAAATTTAAGGATGTAGAGGCATACTAGGGGTAAGACAAACACTGCCTACTGGAATACTGAAGAGACCTATAGAGGGTCTATACAAGGGCGATGCATTTGCGGGCAATATTTTGAAAATGGAAGAGAACGTAGATGACGATGAAATGGGAGATACGATATTGCGTGAAGAATTTGACAGTGCTGAAGGACATAAGTTGAAACAAGGCCCTGGGATGAGGCAACCTCCATTAAAACTACTGATAGCCTTGGGACAGCCAGCCTTGAAAAAACTCTGCCATCTGGTCAGAAAAATGTGTGAGACAGGCAAAATACCTCCAGACTTCAAGAAGAATATAATAATTGCAATTCCAAAGAAAGCAAATGTTGAACGGCATGAAAATTACCTATCTATCAGTTTAATAAGTCATGGCTGTAGAATACTAACATGAATTCTGTACAGTCGAATGGAAAAACTGGTAGGTGCTGACCTCAGGGAAGATTAGTTTCGATTCCGTAGAAACGTTCGAACACGTGAGGCAATACCGACCCTATGATTTATCTTAGATGATAGATGAAGGAAAGGCAAACCTACATTTCTAGTATTTGTAAACTTAAAGAAGCTTTCGACAATGTTGACTGGCATACTCTCTTTCAATTCTGAAGGTGGCAGTCGTCAAATGCAGGGAGTGAAAGGCTATTTACAATTTGTACAGAAACCAGATGGCAGTTATAAAAGGGGAGGAGCAAAAGGGAAGCAGTGGTTGGGAAGGGAGTGAGACAGGATTTTAGCCTATCCCTGGTGTCGCTCAGTCTGCATATTGAGCAAGCAATAAAGGGAACAAATGAAAAATTTTGAGTAGGAATTAAAATCCAGGGAGGAGAAATAAAAACTTTGAGGTTAGCCAATGACATTTTAATTCCATCAGCGACACTAAAAGGGCGTGGAAGATCAGTTGAACAGAATGGATAGCACATTCAAAGAGGGATATAAGACGAACATCAACAAAAGCAAAACAAGAATAATGGAATGTAGTCGAATTAAATTGGGTGATGATGACAGAATTACATTATGAAATAAGGCAATTAAGGTAATAGCTAAGTTTTGCTATTTGGGGAGCAAAATAACTGACGAAGGTTGAAGTAGAGAGAATATAAAATGTAGTCTGGCAGTGCCAAGGACAGCATTTCTGAAGAAGAGAAATTTGTTCACATTGAGCATACATTTAAGTGTCAGGAAGTCTTTTCAGAAAGTATTTGCATTGAGTGTAACCATGTATGCAAGTGAAACATGGACGATAAATAGTTTAGACAAGAAGAGAACAGAAGCTTTCGAAATGTGGTGCTACAGAAGAATGCTGAAGATTAGATGGGTAGATTATGTGACTAATGAGGAGATACTGAATAGAATTGGGAAGAAGAGGAATTTGTGGCACAACTTAACTATTGGGTGGCATACAAAATGTGTTACCAATTGTTTCTTTTACAATTTACACCACACATTAGATACTCCGCTGGGATCTCTACAGCAGTACCAGCAGAGCTTGGAAAAACAAATGAGTTACGAAATGACATGTAATTCATGATACTGCCACTAGGAGACTAGTAACCAGCAATGACTGACAGTGGAAGACTGACAACACAGCAACGATCGGCAATTGTGTTACTTTTTCATGAAACGAAAAGCCTTGTTGTGACTCAGAGGCGTTTTCGACAACAGTTTAACACACGATGGGTCCCTTGCAAGAAGACCATTCATGGGTTGTACGATAAATTTGTACAGGAAGGGACAGTATTGGAATCGAAGCGACCTCGGCCTAAGCCTGTTTGTTCGCCAGAGAATATTTAAGCAGTACGAGTTGCTGTACAGAGAAGTCCCAGGAAATTGTGCAGAAAGGCAGCAGTGCAACTGGGATTACCCAGTCGCTCCATTCAATGCATTCTTAAAAGTGGCCTCCACATGTACCCATACAAGATGACCTGTGCACAGAAGCTCACTGAAGAACACAAGCAGCAGAGACTACTGTTTGCTCAGTGGGTGGAGGATAGGGAAGAAACTCTCAACAACGTTTGGTTTTCAGATGAGGCGCATTTTCATTTAGATGGTGTGGTTAACAAACAAAATGTACACTTTTGGGCCACTGAAAACCCACAAGTGCTTCATGAATGACATTATGCTCTGAGGATTACAGTGTGGGCAGCAATTTCCAGTCACGGACTTACTGGACCCTTTTTCTTTGAAGAAACTGAACAGCGAACGTTATTTGAGCATGCTTCGCAATAGATTCATTCCACAGCTTCTTGCTACTGCCTTGCCCTTCAACACACAGTGATTCATGCAAGATGGAGCAAGGCCACATACTGCAAACACTGTGTTGGAGTTTTTACACAAGCATTTCGACATGCGGATCATTTCACTCAGGTTTCCAGGTTGCTTCAGTGATGGACAAAATTGGCCCCCCAATAGTCCAGACCTCAATCCATGTGACTCTTTTCTTTGGGGGTACCTAAAGGAAAAAAATTTCCTGAAATGTCCACGTGATTTAATGGAGCTCAGAAGACTTATTCTTTAAGCTTTCAGTGAAATTAGGGAAGACATGTGCTGTAGGGTACTCACTAACTTCAGCGTTCCTTTGAAGAAAGTTGGGAATCAAAATGGTGGGCATATTGAGCATGTACTGAGTTAGAACAAATCTCCATGGACGGCTCTTCATTATAGCATATGTTCCTTTCGGATTGTATTGACAATAAAGTTTATATTCAAAAACTTAATGGTAACACATTTCGTGCGCCACCGTATAGAAGAAGGGACTGGTTGGTAGGACAGGTTCTGAGTCATCAAGGGAACATTGATTTAGTATTGGAGGGAAGGGTGGAGGATGAAAATCAGAGGGAGACCAAGACATGAATACACTAAACAGATTCAGAAGGATGTGGGTTGCAGTAGTTACTCGGGGATGAAGAAGCTTGCACAGGATAAAGTGGCATGGAGAGCTGCATCAATCCAGTCTTGCCACTGAAGAGCACAAGAACAATAGAAGGGGTGGATGTGCTTTGCAACCAGTTTACAATACTTCTTTTGTGACACAGTGCCTCACACAAGCTCCACTGGACCCATGGGTGCCCACGTGGTTGTTTCCTAGAGTATAATGGAGGCCCCTACAGTACAGGAGTCAAGAGGCTGTTCCCCTTGTGGGTGACGGAAATGCACCCTCCCAAAGGCACGATGAAGGTATCAGGATTCATCAGACCATGCAGTGCTTGGCCATTGTGCCAACATCCAGCGCCAATAGTTACATACCTATTTCAGTTGTTGTCGATGTCATGGCGTGGGTCATCAGCGGCACAGACTCATCATTAGGAGTGTTTGGAGCATTGTGCATTCAGACACAATTGTACTCTGCCCAGCATTAATGTCTGATGTTAGTTACATCACAGTTTGTTGCCTGTCTTGTTTTACCAGTCTGCCTAGCCTATGATGTCTACCATCTGTGATGAGGAGTACTTGCCCAACCCCATAACGTCTGGCCATGGTCTCACCTTTGTTTTGCCGTGTGTTGAAGACAACTGCCATAGTACTACTTCAACACCCGGCAAGCTGTGCAGCTTCCAAAACGTTCATACCAAGCCTTCAGGCCATCAAAATCTGCTCTTGGTCAAACTCAGATTGTGCGCATTTCCTATTTTACAACAAGACAAGATGCTCACTGATACTCCATGCAACGTGTGTGTGTCTGACTAGAAGACAAGGTGAGATGCTATTGCCTGGATGAGTTTATACTGACAGTAGATCAGTGATCATAATGTTTTGGCTGCTGTGTATATGGATTTAGTATTATGACTTCCAAGTGGATGCTGGACAATGCCAAGGGAACCATTCTGCAACATTTGCGGCAACTGTAAAATGCATCAATTTATTACAAGGGTGTGCCAGAAAATAATGCCTCCAAAATTTTGATTCTGTTCTTAATATCAGTTGTCATGCATATGACACTGTTGATGTTACCACTTTGCTGACACAGTATGCAGCACCCTCCTGATGAACAGTTCTGAACTGCAGGGTGTGTGTGTGTGTGTGTGTGTGTTTTATTTAACTGTGTCAGCATGTGAGAAAATCCTCAGACAACAGAGCACCAATTCAAATAGTTCATCCACATGTGGAGCACCCTCTCCTTCAGCATGACAATGCCAGACCATACACAACTTTTTTTTTTTTGCACCTGCAACAGTCTGACACCTTTGATTCATTATTATTGATCATCCTCCATACTGATCCGGTTTGCGCCAATGAATTTTCAACTGTTTGCAAAACTTAAAGAACACCTTCAGGGACTCAACTTTGATAGTGATGAATTAGTGTAAGCGTAGGTGAGGCTGTGGGTCTGCCAACGAAGTCAAGCATTCTACAGTGACGACACCAACAACCTGGTGTCTCACTGGGAGAAAGGTGTTCAGTGCCACGGTGACTATGTTAGAAATAAATATAGAAATATGAAGAATAAATATGTTAAATATTAAGTTTGTTTTAATTAAAATGCTTCAATAATTTCCGAATAGAAATTTTGTGTCATTACTTTCCAGCATGTGCTCATGCCCAAAATATACACCAATTAAAAATTAACATTTAATTAATTTGGCAAAGAAAGTGGCTTTCAACTGATACAATGTTAAGGTCATAGGGAAGTTCAGTTCATCAACTAACACAGCACACAGAGTATGAGAAGACTTCTTGTAGGTAAAAAGTTACATTATGGGCACCATTTGGATGTTTTGGTTAACATTAGGCTGTGCTACTGATCAATTTGTTACCATATCCTTTACTTGGCTTTCACATTTCTAGACTTTGTCAGCTCACAGCCACACTGCCACTTTTGAACATAGGCTAAGCCTTGAGATGCACTATGAATCAGACTCCCACTACAACCAATGTTACAAGGGGGAGTGGGTCTAGAACCACATTTTAACCTTGTAGCCTTTGAATAGTTCTCCAGTTTAGGTCCAAAGTCAATGGATCTTCAAACTGCTTTTCATTTACATGATGTGTCTTGTGCATACATATCATCCTGAATGCCAAACCATCATTACATCAGGGTTCAAAGCCAAAGCCTGAACTGTGTTGGGTCTAACCACTCTTTTACTGTATTTAATAAAATTTAGTATATTTATTTTCCTATCATTTCCTCACAGTGATTGTTTAGGATTACTGTTGTGATAATGCTTGTCAAATGAATTGCAAGCTGTTCACATAGTTTGTATAATCTACAATGAAGTACTCGCATATATTCAAATGCAAATGCTGCATTAATGCTATCCCAGTACTTCTGCAGTTGCACTCAAGATGTATGTTGAAGCAGATTTTTTCAGCACAGATAGTTCACAAGTAGTTTGCGTGATTGTGTCAGTTCGCTCAATTCTCATTTGCAGGATAATAATACTAGTGGCACCAAGTGAATTTGTTTGCTGCTGATAGGTGAATACCCTACAACCAGTTGCACTACGTCAGATTTCAAGTGACATGTATATGTAAGATTATTTACACCAGTAACTGTAACATTGTGACAGTTTCACAAACAATATGAGTAACAATGTGCAGCAAATGCAGAAAATGGTTATGAACAAACCTGTCAATATTTAATGTGTAACCCCATGGCTTCATCAAAACTTTGCTGCCAACATACAAATTCATTCTGCTGTGTAACAATTTATGCTTCCATGTGATATTTGCCTGAAATTTTACTTTACTGCTGAGAGTTCTACTTACATATGGTTCACATATTCAAAGTAAACAAAATGTACTTCTCAGATTAGTGACCATGCAAGTGTCACTTCAAAATTATTTATAAATAATTTATTTTACATTATCAGTAAATAAATTACAATTCTCATTCCATACAACGATACACTGCAATAATGCATTAACTGCAGCCATACCATTTATAAATTTAATGGCACTGCTAAGGTTCACTACAGTCATAATCATTCTTAAGTTGCACATTAAGGTTGTCATTCAAAAGAAGTGTATCAGAGCAGAATATACCCACTTTACGGCAACCAGTTTATCAGTATAATTGGGTTGTGCATTAAAACAGTTTTGCATGTTTACTAACCATTAAATTGAAACTCTTGCTCAATTCTATGTGAGGTTTAATACAAGGCTTATTTCAATGCACTGTGCCGAATTATTCATGTTTCCAGCTGTATGACATCAATTGTATGTATTCACGCATCACACTGCACACAGAAATTAATGAAACCCTGTTAAGAAATACAAGTAAGCCACTTACTATGAAGTGTAGTTCAGTTTGTACTTCATCAGTTTCATCTTTTTTTATCCACTTAGTTGGCTCCTGGTCCATCGCTTCAGTTCTACAGTCTGAAAAGAAAAAGCAATCAGATAAGAAAAGTTTTTGGCCCACTCAGTTTCTGTTTTTACCATGAGGTATAGCTCAAAGGCAGTATTGTCACTCATATATTGCGTGCAGTAAATGGGTGATTACACACGAAACAGATGCAAAGTGGCTGAGGAAAAGTGTGTTCATTGATATAAACTTATTCACATTTTGCAGGTCATGAAGAGTGAGAACAATCATAAAATAACACGCAATGGAAACAGAGCATTTAAATTTGCTACTGCTTCTTTGTAACACTGGCTCATGGATACCATCCTGTTGTGACAATTATGGAAGATGTGTAATTTTGTGTGCATGCATTAACTTCAGCATTACAAACAATCACAGCAGTCAATAGATTGCAGCGATATTACTTAATAACATCAAATATTTCATTCTATACTTGGTTCATTGTGTTAATTTCAGTGTGATAGGGACATGAAGAAAATCCGGATTTACGGATTGTTTATCAGTGAATATGCATTTTCAACGTAGGCATTACCTTGAAACTTACTTCATCTGTATTCATTCACGGATGTATGCTCAATTTACAGGAAGCGTCATCATTTTAGAATCTTTACCTGCTATTAAAGGAAACCAATACCTGCACTGTAGAGTGCACATTGCAATGTGGAAATTCTCATTCTTGATTACCATCAAGATTAAACATTGGTTAGCATTTTCTAACAAAACTGATTTACTGAAACGACTTCATACTAACTGTAAATATGATGAATGATCTATTGAGATCTGATGACATGTAATGCTTTACGTTAGGCAGATTATAGTTAATCTGTACCTTGTATCTTGCCAGTTCGTAAATGATGTTGCAGTACTCTTATACAGAACTCCATTAAAACCCACACACTACAACAAACTGGTATTTACATATGATTACACGAATACTAACGACACGAATAATCAAAGCACAGTGAAAACTAACAAAATGCAACAGAATTGCAGCATTTCCTTTCATGCGAACATACTCAAACCATGAAATGATGTAACTGTGGGCACTTTAAAAAATGCTTACGTTAGCCCTAAGATCTGGAGCCGCTTTATGTCTACATCACATCACAGAAAATTATCATCACAATCATTATTACTGCTAAGTAAGTCAAAATAACCGTACTAACATGGACAACCTTTGAATTTCACTGTCCGCCTTTTCTCGTTAGCCACGAAGTATATGAGGAGATTACTTCATAGACAAACTGCTTCTGACAGCACGTCACACACTCAGCCGTTTCTTTTACGAAGATACACGTAGCGATTTTAACGGTCAGGCCAAAAACAAGCACTAACAACTCAGGTATTTAGTTGTTACGAACATAACCTGAAAAATTACAACATTCACACACCGTCACCAAGCACACTATAGGTGATGTGATCACAATTAAATACAGAATAAAATCTCATCCTTATGTACCCATTAAAAATTAAAACATAAAAAAGACAGCAGCCTCAAACAGCAGAGTCATCACAAGATATTCGCGAACTAGTACACTCATCAAACTCAACTGTTACTGTGATAGAAATTAAGTACCATGTTAATTTACTTCCGAAACACATTTCTTCACTTATTCTTGTTTGCAGTTTATAAACGCTTATAAATTACCTGGAGAATATCACACACAAATTTCCACAACACCACGAGGTTGCTTCTGACTACACAGTACACGAAGGGTGACAGTATCGCAGAACCAGCAGATGCATTCAAAACCAGCGTGGATCTTGTCGCTCGTGTGGCCAACAGCAGAATTTTACGTCTTTTTCAGTGAGTGTTACGAGATATGTAATTAACAGTTTTTTCTGTATTTTCTATAGTATTTGCGTGCATTAGTGTGAAATAGACTTGATAAATTGAAGGTTTCAGTTTTTATTTGCGTTTGAATAGGAAAAGCGAAGGACAGCTTCGCGTGTACGCAAACGTTTGTTTACATTCTTAAATTACATTGTTAAATGTGCGGGATCATCAATTAAGTAGTGCACAGTACTCAGTATTTACGTTTATTAGTGTCATTTAGACTCAATACATTGAACATAGCAGTTTTTATACATTTTATTAGGTCATTTTTCACGTGTACGTGAACGTTTGTTTACATTATAAATACGAGGGTTAATCAGTTTAAGTTAGTGTTGGATGCTTAGTATTCACGCTTATTAGTGTCATTTAGGCTCGTTACATTGAAGGTAGCAGTTTTTATACGTTTTATTAGGAAAAGTGATACTGACGGTGAACTCTAACGCCACTTGCATACGTTTGACTAACGTTAACAGTTAAGTAGACGTAAAATACGTGGTAAATTGGTGTTACACTAAAATGTCTGAGTAAATCAATGTTACAATAAAACTTCTGAGCCATTCTTACATACGGTTTAGTTAGCAGAAATCTAATACTCTCCTCGCCATCTGCTTATTTTCCTTAGCTTGTTGTGGGCATTAGTGATCGTGTACTGTGAGCCTATGGGTTCCTATAAAGTAGAACTCATATTTGTGCTTTTCATTCTGAACTCTTATTGTTAGCTAAAGGTTTTGTTTTGTACCTGCATCTGTCAGTGTACAATACTCAGTATTTACGTTTATTTGTGTCATTTCGACTCGATACATTGAATGTAGCCGTTTTTATAGTTTAGGTCATTTTAGCGTGTACGTAAACGTTTGTTTACACTGTAAATGCGAGGGATAACCAGTAGGTGTAGTTTACCGCTGGTTACTGTTTAACATTTATAAATAACATTCACTATATAGCCCCTAGCAGTATACTGTAGGTCACTGTTTTTTCCTGTAGTATCCACTTGATAGCCCTAGCAGCAAAATAAGCACCAGATCTAGCTTCTACCATAAATATTTATTGTTTTTCATTGTTGAGTGTCCTTTCTGCCACCTAGAGTGTAGTTGTTAACCTAGTGTGGCAGTAGGTTTCCTTAAGTTTCTTATAGCTAGATGGATAGGGACTGTGTCTGTTGTGTGCGGATGCAGGAGGAGTTAGCCACAGTCCAAATGCAGCTGGAAGCTTTGTTGGCCACAGTCAACTGGCTCCAGAGTGCCACCTTGAGGTGCGGTGGGGATGGGGTACCTGGAGCAGCCTTTTCTGTACTAGATGTGCAGGCAGGGGGGCGGGGGAGAGATGTCACGGCTCTCTGTCACAGAGCCGACCTACACTAGTCATAAAACTGTTTATTTGCTGCCATTAATCATCAATGAGGAAAGAAGTCAACAAACCTAACTCAAAAACTTCATAAAAAGACTGAAAGCATTACAAAAACACACACACATGGAAAAATATCCTAAATGTAAAACCAAAATGAACTCCCAACACTGAAAAGATAGTCAACAAAAATGTAATAAAGGAGAAATTTTTAAAAAGAAAATCTGAAACTAAATATAATGTGTCATTTCTTATTAATGTGCTCTATTTGTATGTATACAGTCAATTGAATAAAGTTGAAAAAAGGTTCAAGTCATGGCTGTGATAGAAATTTTAATTAATTTCTTCAGCTTCTACAATTATTAAAGATAAAGCTGAGACTCATACACCTCAAGGAAACTTTAAAATCATCAGTTCATGAAATGAAAGAAAATGATCTGTTTTATGCCCAATTGTGCAATAAAATCTTCAAAGAAATCTAAATCCAAGTGTATGAAATATCTTTATTGATTTATGAATATTTCAATACCATAAACAGAGGATCATTTATAATTTTTGTCTGTCTGATGCAGTGTATGCGGTACTTTCACTCCTGTGCATTTCACACGTGTAAAAGAGACATCAAGGGACTCCAAACCCCCTGTTTGTGTATTAGTCAGTACAGTATCTTCTCTGAAAAATAACATGAAGAATGACAGAGAGCTTGGATCATTCCCTGGCTGATTGCTGTGTCCTAAGGACAAGTCTTCAAATGCGTGATTAAGTGGACTAAAATGATTTTTTTTCTAGTCAAATTTGTCACCACCCTTTCTTCCTCGGACAGACTATCAATTACATCTTGTTGACACAAGACTACATGTTACACTTGTTGAGGTACATGACTTCAAGACTGTCATGGTCAGAATCTGTGGAGAAGTTACCACTTGTATCAACATCGAATAATTCATCCCCACTGTCATGCTTCATATCTTCATAATTTCATCTTCAATAGAAGGGAATAACAACAACAACATATTCAATAGAAGGGCTGAAGATAAAAACATTTGGATCAACAGAGGCATCCAATCCAACCTGTCGGCTTTGATCCGTGACGTAAGCATGTTGTGGTGTGTGACGTCATGACGGTGCGGAGTTTAGTTTATGAGTGTGTTGTGTTTGTAGCTGTCGTCTTGTTGCAGTTGGAGGTGTCCTCAAGTGGTGTGTGTATGGTCCGTGTATTATGTGGTGTATTGGGTTCATTTGGTTATCACTGCTTGAAGTGTGCATTTATCGGTCATGACTGTTATAGAAGAAGAGAAATTGGTTTCAGTGAGTTAAGAATTAAGTTTGTGTTGTGTTTATGTTATTGTGGTGTCATTTGCTGTTTGTTGAGTGGTAAGTCATTTAATTTAATTTGTGGCTTCTTTTGTTTGGTATGGATATGTCTTCTAAGTTAAATTGGGTTAAGGTTGAGGGAGGGGGGGGGGGCTGGTTTGTTTTGGATGTGTTTTTGTTTGTTTGTTTGGTGGAGGTGGGGGGATTGGGGTTGCTGACCTAGTGTGTAGCGCTGGAACTTTTTTGTGGTAAGTAGCCATTTTTTTGGATCTATTGTTTGCATGTTATGATGATTGGTGGGGTATTTGTGTGTTGTTGGGTCAGTGTTATTTACTGCATGTGTTGGTGGTTGGTGTTTTGTTATCAGCACTTGTAGTTGATTTATGTATCTTATGGGAAGTACTTTATTTCAATTTTTTTGGTATTGTCAGTTGTATTTGAGTTATATAGGTCAAGGGAAGTGTCCAATTCCAATGACTCATTATAGCTACGTGTTTTGGTATTGTGAGCTGCTGTTGACCTATATAGGTCAAGTGAAGTGTCCGATTCCCATTTTTGATGGTATGTGTAGTCGCAGTGTTGCAATTTTTCTAGATGTCAATTTTTCTTTTGTGGTATCGGTAATTGTGGTTGAGCTATGTAGATGAAGGGAAGTGACAGATTCCTGTGAATATTGTGAATGTAGTGGAATTGGGGAAATTTTGATTGGTTTTATGTTGTCGTGTGTGTGTGTGTGTGTGTGTGTGTGTGTGTGTGTGTGTGTGTGTGTGTGTCTGTGTCTGTTTAGTTTGTCCCCACCCAAAAACCCCCAATTTCCCGCACTGGTCCCGTGAGTTTGATTATATTTATGGATTTTGTAATCGTGTTTACACAATGACCTCATAGGCGCCATATTGGAGACATTGTGAATGGTCGTGTCCGCCATATTGGTGACGTCATTGGTCAAAGCATACGGGTGGAATTGGACATTTCCGTAATCCCAAACATTTTTATTCTAATCTTGATGAACAGTAAGATGAAGTAAAATTGAATGCAGTGAAATAATATCATAGTAGACACAGTACTACTACTACTACCAACGTAGTAGCCAGAACTGTGAGAAACTGCTAAAAAATAGGTTCAAAGCTCTATTGTGCACTTAAATTCATGAACAGTACACAGCTGCCTGTGAAGTTGCACATTTATACTTGTCATTAGTGGTCAGGGGGCAGCAGGATGGCTTAAGTTAACTCATCAATAGTGCTCAAGGAAAACCCACAAGCTGTGCTTAAACTCGTCAAAAGTACCTGGTGACCAGCAGAACATGAAGACAGTACTCAACAACAACAGTTAAAGGACTATGGACAGATGAGACAGTGGTTGGCCAAGAAATTTATTTGGAGGGTAGGCCCTGAAATTGTCATTTTGTATATAGCTCAGTTGGTCAGTTTCATACTGCATCATGCCCAAAAACAAGTGTGTCCATTCATAGTAGTGAATCATATTAAAAAAAAAAAAAAAAAACTGTGTTATTAAAAACTAAGTTAAGGAAAAACTGTAGTGTCCTACGATTTCGAACCAAGCATCACAAGAAGTGAACCAAGTATGGCTTATCCCTGGACAATAAGAATAACAATAAAGATGATGATGATGATGTAGTAGTATTCCACATTAATATTAAAGGAAATAATTTTCAACAGACAAAACATCATGCTGCGTTAACTGAAGCCTGTGTCATTCGAAGGAATTAATTAATTCATTGTATATGTGCTATGCCAATCAACGATATCAATTCATTTTGAAATGTGAATTGACCACCTAGTATCTGTTAATGATCAACTTAGGTGGCAACCACTGATCAATGCAACTAGCTGATAGTAATAATTTGAATCTAAGCTTGCTTGCTAAAGAGACTTGATTTTGTAACCCCAAATACAGACTCACATAAGTGCCAAGAGCAGACATTATCAACAAATATTGACTGCAATATCAGACAGTTCTGTGTCGCCTCGCTTTCACGCTAATGGAGGACATTTTGAACATTTCCTGTAACACAGTGTTTGAAGTCACGCTGGTACGTTCTGTTGCTGTGTGTTTCCATTCCATGATTAATGTGATTTGAAGAGAAGTAATAAAATGAGCTCTAACATGGAAATTAAGCGTTTCCGGACACATGTCCACATAACATATTTTCTTCCTTTGTGTGTGAGGAATATTTCCTGAAATTTTGGCCGTACCTTTTTGTAACACCCTGTATAATAACCATTTTGATTTTTCCAGCATAATTATTCATAGTTTTCTTATCAGGTTGCCTACTATAGTGAAAAACCATCATGACAATGTATCTAATTGACTGCCATTTCATATGAGATGCTATTTCTCAGTAATGGCATGCCTCACTACTTCATTTTCATCACTGGCACCACAGCACGCACACAATGCATTAGGGGCAGCATTGATGTGCCTGGTACATATGTCACTCCATATTTTGATCTACATAATATTGCTATCTCCAAAAACAGTATCAATCAATAGCTCACAGAGTAAATTTTATAAATGAGATATTTCATCTACCTTTTTTCAATTACTGTAGAAGTAACATGGGGTCAAATTTCTGACACTACTCTGTTTGTTTTAGTGTAACTCAAACCATGTACACAAAATATGAATCATTCTGTATAGAAAGTGAACATTTCAGAAGTAATTTTCTGTTAATCAGTAATGTAACAAAACAAATCTGTAAGCATGTAAGACTCTGAAACCCTTAACATGGGATTATAAAAGAAAGAAGTTATTTTGAAATAACAAATGAATGGAGAGGTGAAACAATTAGTAATAGGGTAAAAGGAACTGCTACTATCAATAAGTAAGATATTGTAACAGACTACTGCACACAATGAAGTAGAGGAGTATAAATGTAAAATAAGTTACAAATGTAAGACAGGACACAAGATAAGATAAAAAATACAACATTATAACAAGGTTTATGGTACATTAATAAATAATCTAGAGAAAATTTATAACTGGTAGAAAATAAACTTTTTCTCGCTTGCATTGAAGTTTCAACACAAAACTTTCCCAGAAGAGACTTAACTCTGTCAAAATTTTAGGTCTGGTACTAATTTTATATTAACCACAACAGAGCAGAAAGTAAAAAAGAAGTCCATAAATGGAAAAAAAGTCGTTAAGATTTGAGCGTTATGCTATGTCATCACTAAAAGCATGCACAGTATAAGTGCTATCTTACGTCAATTTCGCCTCAACTTTCCAAAGTATATAAAGAATCAAGAGTTGTACTCTTATACAGAATGGGTAATGCTGAATATATAAAATTGTACTTAGGAAACTCGGGCAATAGCCTCAGACCACAGGGCACATACAGCTACTTCTGCATTTGATCACTTGGGCCTTAGAAACACAAATGTTTCTACAACTTCTGAAACAGTGACAATAAACTGCAGAACTCTGGGATCACGATCTAGGTTAGTGGAGTTGCAAGAGGAGCTAATGAAGACCAAATAATATGTAGAAAGGTTATAGAAGCATTGAAAAAAATCCAGACCAAATGGAATTAAAATCAGGCCGTATGTTTTATTACAGATGAAAAGAGTGGAAGTAAATACAAGTGTAGCCTTTGTAGCAAATAAGAAAATTAAAAATACTACAGGTATTAAAGGAAACTCAAATATTATATTAAAACTGGTTTTAAAAATAAAAAAGAGATATACTGTGGCAATCGCTTGAACCTATGGACCAACACTCAGATGCTGTTGAGGTATAACACCTCTACAAATATTTACAGTTATTTCAAGCAGAATGACCTCCTCCAAACCAACAAGCACGAATTCTGAAAACCTCCATCACACAACACCCCCCTACAATTTTTGTATTTATTTA
The DNA here is from genome assembly GCF_021461385.2 of Schistocerca piceifrons. Lineage (NCBI taxonomy): Eukaryota > Metazoa > Arthropoda > Insecta > Orthoptera > Acrididae > Schistocerca > Schistocerca piceifrons. Next base: position 965,715,743 of record NC_060149.1, read on the forward strand.
TTTGTTTTACTCCACATACCATCCTCAAAGACAAAGATTGAGGGAATAAGGTAGATGGAATATTTCCTGATTTATAAAAACAATTCGACTTAATACTGCACCAATGTTTATTATCAAAAGTATGGTGATATGGGTATCAGACTACATATGTGACTGGGTTGATGTTTTCTATGTAAACAGGGTACAGCATAATCCCTAGACTGTAAATTGATGGGGTAACAGAATGTAAATTATACCAAAATCTGTTCTAAACATTTCTGAGATTTGCTGGATCCACTACAGTTTATGCTATAGGTATATCTTTATACTTGGTCAAGCGATCAAACTGAGCTATAATCTTCTGATTTGTAATTCAACGTTGACAGGCAATGTGAAGTACAGTCATGTAAATTTCTTAGTTCTGCCCAATTTCATGGCAGTTTGTCATAACATCCCATGATCTCCCAATGGGTATATCAGCATCGTAGCATCCTTTCAACTATGGAGCTGTCTCCATGTTCAGCTGCATTGTTCTGCTGAACAATCTGTAATGGTCTAGTGCATGGTCATGTAAATTTCTTAGTTCTGCCCAATTTCATGGCAGTTTGTCAAAACATCCCATGATCTCCTAATGGGTATATCAGCATCCTAGCATCCTTTCAACTATGGAGCTGTCTCCATGTTCAGCTGCATTGTTCTGCTGAATTCTCTTCAAAATAAATGTTAACCTTTTAGCCAGGTACTTCACTTTGTTGGAATTCATTTCGGGTGACAGCTTATAAGTCTTGAAACATGAATGGATTTTGTGGTGATAAACAACCTCAAAGGGAATCGACACTGTGGTTTCATGTATTCTGGTGTTGTATGACGGTAATCACATATGGTAATAGACAATCCCAGTCTGAAGGGAAGCTAATCATGTTATAAGATAAGATTCTAGGTACTGTTTTATGAATGTGTTCAACCCATCCATTACTCTTAGAATGAAAAGACGTAGCTCTGAACTTCTTTATTTTAAACAGTCAAGATAACTGTATGATAAGATTGGCCATAACGTTTGTCCCTCAGTCTGCTATAATGGCCTCTGTACTTCTAGATTATAGTGCAAAATAAGTTACCAGTGCTCTCACAACCATCTCAGCGGCCATGTCTGCAGTGGGTCACACAATAAGATGATGAGAGAAACGGTCAGCAACAGATAAAATGTATGTTACTTTTTACTGTTAAGGCAAATGGTCCTGCAATATAGAGTGCTAAGACTTTGAAAGGTCCAGCTACCTCAGATATAGTTTGAAGAGGTACATTTGGTTTTTGTTCTTGCACTCTCTGCAAAAAGACAATTTTGAACATAATATCCTAATTTATTTGTGGCACTTTCCCCATTATGATGTGTCTGTATACACTCATGACTTTGTCGCAGTATATACTTGCCAGTAGTCTCGGGATTCTTGTGCCTTCTTTAATTCCTCAGTAAGCACATCATCTACTTGCAGGATCTTAATTTTTGTACTCAAGGCGCCTGGATTCTGATTTAACTTTCCAGGCTTAAGTCTGGTTATGTAGTCATATTCACAGAATTTTAGGGCCAATCTAACAAGTCCACTGCTGGGATCCTTTAAACTCAAAAGGCACTGTAAAGCAACACGATCTGCAATTACTGTGAACTGTCATGCCTATAGGTAACACTGACAGTAATGGGTGCCAAAAACAAGAATCAGAAGTTCATTTTGTGTGGTGGTGTAATTTTGCACAGCTGCTACAGCTGACGTGAAGCATAACCAATTGGTTTTTCTTCACCATTTTGTATCTGACTCAAAATACAACCAGCTGAGACATTGCTAGCATCACACAACAAGATTAAAGGTAGAGCAAAATGCCGATAACCCAAAACAGGTGCACTTGTTAAGAATGTCTGTCAGTTTTAGCATGGCCCTCCTGCTATCCATTGTCCAGACAGGAGCAACTCCCTTCGTTAGTAATTTTGCAAGCCATTTTGTGGTGACCGGATAGTTCTCCACAAAACGGCGATAGTAATTTATTAACCTGAGAAATCAGTTGCAATTCTTTAATGTTCCTCGATGCTGGAAAATCATTCACTGCATTTTTTAATTGTGGTTCTGGTCTTGACCATCTGCTAAAATTATATGGCCTGGATAGTGCAATTGTGATAGTGCAAAATCGCAGTTTTTGAATTTCAAATTTATATTAGCATCACAAAAATGGGTTAGTATGTTTTTTGGTTACTTTGCATGTTCTCTCAGTGAATTTGAAAAGACAACTGTGTTATCCAGGTATACTAGTCACATGGTTGGCTTTAAACCTCCTAAAAGTAAATCAGCAAAATGTTAAAATTTTGTGGAGGGGGAGAGGCAGGTGTTTGGGGGGGAGGTGGTGGGGGAAGGTCTTTCTTTGATATTCATAATGCCCACAGGGTACAACAAAAGCTGTCTTTTTCCCCATCTTTAATAGCTACATGAATCTGATAGTAGCTGGAGCATGGTGAAGAATTTGCATTTGACAAGATGATTGAAAATATCATCAATCCTTGCAAAAAATGCTGCAAGCTTTTCCTCTGTAACTGGTTTTGTTGGGGACTACCACTGTAACGAGCGTACATAAAAAAGGTGTATACGACCCGGGACAACCGGGTTTTTTTAGAATTCTAGGTATTTTTCATTGTTTTCAGTTAATTTTTTGTAATTTTGACTGGTAAGAACCGATACTCTAACAAAGGATATTACTGTACCCCACTACTGCAGAATAATACTTCGACAATAAAAGATAAACGAGAGAAAAAGAACGAAAATTACTTAAATTGCAAAGGAAATGCGCCATATACAACGACGACACACGGTGCTCGTGCAAGTGTCTGCCAAATGCAAAATGTGTCAAAGGCTTTAGGAAGACTATGAAATTCTTCATAACAACAAATTGCCTCCGATGAGCGTGAAGTCACAACTGTTTACATTAGATTCGTTTTAGCAGTTACGAGCGGGCTCATGCGCATGCGCAGTTGAGTTGCTTTTGAGTAGTAGATTCTCCTAATTCTGGCTACAGGAATGTGGATGTTGGCTGTGCAAGCAGTCGCATCAAGCAGCTAGATGCTACCGGGAAAAGGGGGTGCCAAATTCATATTCTTGAGGAAAAAAACTTGTATCGCAAAGCGCCTAGCATGCAGCGCATGTTCGTCTATTGATTATTCATATGATTTTGAAACGCATCACTATTGGATTTTGAACATTTTTGAACACATTTTAAGTTTATTTCTGACTGAATCATAAGTAGATTTGTGAATGCATGCATAGTGTATGTGATGTCTCATCGCATCTAGAAATAAACTTCCCGCAGATGGGACAGGGCTATACGATCTGAGCGGACTAAAGCCAAACGGATGAATGCCAATTGCTGTCTGATTATGTGGTTGATTGGGTTTGTGAAAGATCAGTGTTGCTATAATTACTAGCGAAATCCATAGACTCAGACTACCAGAGTGGAAATAAACAACTGTCAGGAATAACAGGTGAGAAAGATTATGTATTATCTTCTCTATGTATCAAAGGAAATGAAATTTTGACAGAAAATTTTTGGCCATATCGCTACACTAGTAAGGACCAGTAGCACAGTTCTCGTCTAGCAGCCACTTAAGTTCTATTCTGGAAGTAACATGGAAAACGTGTTGCACAAAAACGTAAAACACCTAACCGGAAAATAATTGTGGGATAACCTAACGTGTGATTCTGGCAGGGTTAGTGAAGTTAATCAGCGAACAAATTTTGACAATGGCATGAATAGCTACAGAATTGGTGGTGACAAGATTGTTTGTGGAACGAGGAAGGAGAAGAAACGGGGACAAATTATGGGAGAATAAGATGATCCCAAATTTATATAAAAATTTCGTAATACTACTTTTCGGTCTCATGCTTGAGAAACTGGTGCATATGAATGAAAGTGAAACTATTTCCTAACATTAAGTTTTTTTGTTTGTAGTAGGCCTAATAGGCATTTGATATTGGTACTTCATGAATTATATTCTGTAGTGTTATAAAAATGGTCAATGGTGCCAAAACAGTCTTGTTTATTTGGTGTGTGTTACAAAACTGCTGACATATTAGAAAGGCCTATTTTGTTTTATCTAGCAGAAAGCGACAAAATAGATGTAATCAGATCGAGAAACCACACCAGTCTTGGGTATTATTTCTGTTAGCAGCTTTTTGAGTATTGGATAATGACATTTTGATTTTTCATGTAGCAAAATGTTTCACGAACTTTGATGAGGTAATACCGTAGATCCTTTCCCAGAAAGGAAAGCACACCATGTAAAGCTGTAGTGAGATTAGAGAGAAAAAATGCTAGGAGCTAAGGAATGAAGAAATGCGTCATTTCTTGATTATCTCTTGTCTTTATTGGTTTTATGTATCCTATATTTAATTTTATGTCACACAAAACAGCAAGTTATTAGCCAATAGGCAATAAATAGTTCAGATTTTCTGAAGAGTTCTTGTTCTCCTGATTACAAAAAATCCCATCCGCCATTAATTGTGAGATTTTGTTTTTTGAAAAGGGGCAGGCTGTCAAACTGGTTGACTGGGAACAGGCGAGGCCCCACAGGACATTTCAATTTCCACTGTCCTGAATATAGTTTGATGGCATCCATTACAAAATATACACGTTTCAATTCCACAGAGTGAAATACAGTGACATGCGTTAGAAGAATGATTTGTCAAGAGGCATGGCACTGCACGTTGGCATACTTAAGACCAAATAATATGTCTTACATTTCCTCGAACACACATGTTTTATGCTTCAGACTTTTCAGAAAGATGTGCGCTACAAGATGAACATATTTTTGAAAATTCGATTTTTTTAGTATTGATCCGGTACGCAAATATCGTAGATCTGGGGCTGATGCGCAGAGCAGTCAGAGTAGAGTTGTAGTGGGTAGTCTCCACATGATCCGTGTCTACATTTAGTGATTTTGCTGTTTCCCCTTCATGTACTCTCACGTCAAATCAAAACAAAACAGATGTCTGTGGCCGGGAGCTATCAAGTGAATTAAAATACATTCACATAATTATGGAAGGCTAAAATATGGCATTAGATTCAGATTTTATTTTATTTCTACCTTTCTGACAGTCAAGCATTAATCACCTTGTGGAACAATGAAGTTATTTTTGTCTGTTTGCTAAAGAAATTTGGCTTTTATTAACCTTTTCTGCAGTGGCAGTCAATGTATTTGAAACGAGATGTTTAATTCCACAGTGCTGGCTGGTTTCAACTGTTCGCTGCATTTTTTCCCCCCCTAGCACATATGGCATTATGCCATAATTAAGAACCAAATATGATGTAGTACAGTACTGGTGCTCCAAGAAAATTTACATCGCGAAAGCCACACTGAAAAGCTTAATATCAGGTTGAGGTCTACTTCATTGGAAATCTGGACATATGGGTGTGCACTTTAAATGTGCACATTTTAATATGGTTCACGAAATTCCGATGCTCATGGAGTATCTTCTAATGTCTTGTTTCTTTTATGACATAATGTATGATCTTTCAGTGTTTAACACGTACGCACATACGGGCTTCCTATGTTATGATAGCTGTGTCGCCTGTTATTTGCGCTGTCTGGCAACTGCTGAAACAAACCTATTTCTGACAGGTCGCGGGAAAATATTGTGACTAGTGGTTTCAAAAGCATTACTTTCAAAGTAAATATCCTTCTACATAAGTTGAACTATGTGCAAGAATGTGCCATGAATTTATTAAATTAAAGAGCGTTTGACTCATTTAAAAATCAACTCTTTGATGATGAGTCATTTAGAAGAATTTGGAACCCTGAAGATCAGACATTTATCTCATTATTGTAAATTTTACTGGCACATTTGTGAGATGTATCTCAAAGTGCAACACACACAAAAAAGATCAACATTATATGCGAAAGCTTAACTTCTCTTGCAGCATATTAACCTTATATATTAATTTAAACTATTAACTTTCCCTGTTTGTGTGTTCGTGCTACTTAACAGTGATGTTGCTGCTGGCTGACTACATCACGTGTCCTATGCTCTGAATATCGGCTGGCGAGATCACGTGACATGAGCTATGACTGGCTTACAAAAGCGCATCGCAATCTTGATTTCAGTGATTTGGGAAGTAACATATGGTGTTTGGTGGAATTCCAATGTATACTTTTGCAATACGAAAATACGCAGCATGCATGTTGCTGCACATGAAAGATATTTCCAAATCTTGTCTTTTTCCCTGAGTTTCGTTTTCTATTGTGCCAGGAAATTCTATGCCCATGTATAAAACCATAACCATTCAAAGGATTGATAAGGGAAAATATACTATCAATTAACATGGAGAAAGTGTATTTTTATCCGTGAAAAATCCGGGAATTTTTTTTCCTTGTCCGCGTATACACCCTGCACAAGAACAAAACATTGCACAGATATCATACGTATGTCATTTTGAAGAGAAACCATGAAAGTTCTCTTTTCATGTGTACCGTGCAACGGTTCTTTCGCGTTCTCGTCAATACGGTACCAGAACGTTTAAGTTCTACCACTGTAAAGATGGAAGATCCGCGATTCGGAATGTCAGAACTGTGTAGTAAGTAGTGACAGGCACACTCCAAACCATCGACTCTCGGAGACTGATTTTAACCGTGTTCAACCTAATGGTAAATTATCGAACTATTTTTCTCTGAATCATACAGTTTGTGGGAAAAGCAGTGAGAATAATTACTTTTGGAAACCTTTTATCAGACAAAGCCTGTTATAACAATAAACTGTTTCGCTTAATAAAACGGCCGCCAGCCCAGTGTCCACACAAAAAGATGAAGTCAATTTTCGACACTGAATAAATAACTGCTTTCACTTACTATGTAACTGAAAGACAACCACTTAATTTCCATTTACTTGGGTCATTTGGCAGTAAGTACTATTAATCCCACTTTCTGTTACTTATGGAATTTACCACTATACTTCAGTAATTATTTAAAGAAAACACACACATGTTTCAACAAGGATACAAAAAAATATTAAACTTATAGCTATTATTCATATGACCAAAACTATTATTTAACACGACTAGATTTCATTTCTTTAGGACTTTTATTTGTTAACATTTAACTAACACCAATATTTGTCTGGCTTTCTTTGACATGGAGAAGCAACACGAACAAATTCTGTTAAGATTGTTGCAGTTAAACAATTATGTTATCTTACTTTCAAAAATGCTATTGAAATCTTATCCTCATGGTCACGCAAAGCGGTGGTTCTTAAACCGATATGTGTAAACTTTAGTATTTAACAATGATTTTCAGAATTTACTACCAAAACAATACTATTGCCAGTAATTTACTATTATTCAAGCTTCAATAAACATCAGAATACTCGGAATAAATTCGTTTAGGTAAGGACCCTACTGAGGTAAATGAAATTGCTAAATTATGGTTAAACACAAAGGTACACTTAACACTTATATTCCACTGATTGAAGAAGGATGGTTCATACTGTGATACACTTCTAAGTAAAGTACTTTGCCTGTTACAGTTGTACTTGAAATATTACATAATTACTTACAAAATATGTTTTAATACATTTATTCCACCTACATCAAAGAGGTTATTTTTAACAGATAAACTGCACTTAACAAAAGCTTACTCTCGTTATAGTATTTACTTAATTTTTCAAAATTATTACAGAACAAAAAATTTAAAATATACAGATTAATGGCAGTATTATATTTACAATAGCATTACAACTGCCACAGCGTATTTTGGTAATTTGCCGATAGTTGGTGCTAGTCACAAGCATGGTGAGTTGAGGTATGTTGTAGTTTGACAAATGGGAAAGTGAACAGGCATAAATGTCGAATATGGGATTCAAAGCATCCACACAAATGCATTGAATTTGAGCGTGATTCCCCAAAGGTAAATATTTTTTTTGCCTTGTCACGTCGAAAACTCTACAGGCCATTCTTCTTTGTTGAAAGCACCGTCACTGGGTATTCCTACTTGGACATGTTTCAGCAGAATGGGGCTCCACCCCATTTCCATCTTGAAGTTTGTGTTTACCTGAACACGGAGCTACTGCATTGGTGGATTGGCCGTGCTGCACAAGGGGACAGCTGTTTCATGAAATGGCCTTCCTGATCACCAGACCTCACTCCATGTGAGTCTTTTCTGTGGGAACACATTAAAGATCTGATGTATGTATCACCTCTACCACGTGATACAGCAGAAGTCCGGGAGAGAATACGGGAAGCGACTGCCACAGTCGACGATGCCATGCTAGGATGGGTATGGCAAGGTATCAATTAACCATACTGACATGTGCTGGGTCTCTCATGGTTCACATATCAAATGTTTGTAAAAAACAAAAACTTTCACAGTCTCTCTTCAAAGTGCAATATGTATGAGATCTGTACAATGTTTAGTTCTTTTGCAATAAATAATGATTGAAAGTGTTCCCGGACTTTATGTACACACTGCATGTGACAACCAGGAACTGAAAGAAGGTTTAATTACTCCAGCTTTTAGTAAATCTGAGGCATTTTTGTCTACTGCAGGCTGCAAGTGATAAGATATGCAATATGGTTTCCAGGCTATTGGCTTGGTATCATATGTAGGAATCTTGTGGTACATTAAGAAGTTTGACAGAAGTTGTTTCTTTTCTTCAGATGAAGTTGCAAAGTCAGCTAGAATGGGGTACAGTTGACAGTGAGTATATTTAACAAACAAAACATTTATTTGTATGCCTGTATTGATGAGGAAGGTAGAAGTTCTGCTGTTCATTTATCTTGCAAACTTGAGCAATTCCTATCTCTCTTACTGGATTGGCTTTGCAGAAGGGGAGCAAGGAGCAGTGGCAGAACTGCTCCCATTCACATTTCGCGTATTCACTTTCCTTCGAGCACCTCGTTGACCTGTTTGGTTAGCTGACCAGTGCTGTAGAGATGGACAGTTTTCTCTCTCGTGTCTGATTTTTCTAAAACAAGCACATGCTGGTGCCAAACACTAAGGAGCCGTGTAACTTTTTGTCATTTGCAACGAGTGTAGCACACTTTGGCAACGAATGCACATCAAGTGGGCTTTGTCCTGGTGGATGATTAGACGAATTGTTGCACCTCCTTTGTGAGTTGTGTAGCCTAACTTAGTGTACTCAGTGTACTTCACCTTGTCACGTACCTGTGGTGTCAATCCTGCGAATGAGTGAATCTGTAAGCAAGTTTCTGATTTCCTGAGTGGTATCTCATTCCTTTCATTACTTTCTGTTAGTACATATGTACGACAACACACAACTCTTATTCGGTCAGAAAATCACTTGAAATCCTCTCCAGAATTTTGATATTTGATGGAAAGATTGTCCTGATAGTAGCTGACTGTATTTATATCTGTACATATCCTCAACGCATTCTGCAAGGATGTCAAATGCCTTGGTATTTCTCAGCCCTTCCTTGAATCTACATAAGCATGGGCCACTCCTTGCAATTTCGTGCTGGTACTCCTATAAACTTTTCGTCAGTCGATGGCGACAGTTTCCCTGTATCCATTACATTTTGTACTACTGTGTCAATGTTTACACCTAGTTTAGAACCGCCTATGGGAACACAGAAATAGGGAAGTTAGGCTAGCTCCAGGCACAGTGCTGTTTCGCAGCATCACATTTACTAATGCCTCACTAAGGTGCCTTTGCAGATCATCATTTTTCACACGGAGTTGCTCCACCTGTGTTTGCAATATGTTGGATCCATCACTAGTTGCCTCTGTGACGTGGTTGAGGGAATTGCTTTAAACTAGACACACACACACACACACACACACACACACACACAAAATTTGATCACAGACCTCGATGATGTCAGTGGCAGCATTGGTCCAGAGGCATTTCCCCCTACAAGTGAAGCTTGCACATTTAATATGTAGTAATTGGATAGATAAAAAAATCCAGTCACCAAGTGATGGCAGGAGAAAGGTTTTACTTATGCAAGCTTTTGAAGCCAGTGGCCCCTCCTTCCAGGATAAAGATTGAACGGGTAGGGAGAGGGGTGAAGGGAAGGGAACTTGAGACGTCTAGGGAAAGGGGTGGGGTTCTGAAAAGTCACCCAGAATGCAAGGTCAGGGGAGACTTAACAGATGGGATGATAAAGGAAGACATCAACCGTTGCTTGGTGAATGGATTTTTTAGCTATACAATTACAGTATATTGTCAGGAATTGATTATTTTGATTGTTACAATTAAATTGTTCATTGACAATTGATTGGGCAGCAATGCAGTGGCGATGCCCGGTGTCGAGGTGGCATCGGGACATCATAATCATGATGTGGCCTCGTGCGACCACGATAGAGGAGGCAGACGAGGTTGAATTTCCTTGCCTAATGGCAGTGATGGCAGCTTGGCATTAGGCCTGGGTAGACTGTGGTGGGCAGCTTGGACTGACTGTGCTAAGCACTTGTCTGTTGCACCGCAGCATGGAGCCGGACTGTCCTGCATGATGGATTCTTACATCTGTTCACGGCTTAGTAATTTGTATGGGGCACCTCAAAGCTGAAAGTTGGTCAAATTTGGCATCTCACTTCAGATGCCAGTTCTTACACCCACTTGGGGGTGTCGTCAGGATTGGTTAGCGATGTGGACTTGTAATCATTATACGTAGACATGTTGGGAAAAGGAAACTGTATCAGTTTATTTGCTCATAGGGATTACATTGTGAGAATTGTCAGGAGGACAACAGAAGGTAGTTCCAGAACCATCTTGGAGCAGAAGGTAAAGGAGCCAAGGTAAAGAAACTGAGCCATTTAGTGTTTGCTATAGGTGGCGGTTTGGAACATAAGAGAGAGATGTTCTTCAGCTCTGATAGCAGTCAGTGTCTAAAGTCAAGTGATCCTGTGGCATTATTTGGTTGGTAGGTAGGTCTTTACAGTGATGATTTATCCTAGTCCATCATGAACTGGCCCATTGTTGTATCAGCAGCAAGGCGACAGACTGAATGGGAGCCCATTTGTAAAATGAAGTAATAGTAATTTCTTGCTTACGGAGACTGGAGTAGCACCTTGCAAACAAACTACTTTCCAATAACAGTTTTAGCCACGGATGTGACATTTCCTGAGCCTTTTACACAACTATTGTGTAAAAATGGGTGTTTGCGAGACTTTAATATGGTGCATCATTTAAACTATATATTTTCAGAATGAGATATTCACTCTGCAGTGGAGTGTGCGCTGATATGAAACTTCCTGACAGATTAAAACTGTGTGTCCGACCGAGACTCGAACTCGGGACCTTTGCCTTTCGCGGGCAAGTGCTCTACCATCTGAGCTACCGAAGCATGACTCACGCCCAGTACTCATAGCTTTACTTCTGCCAGTATCTCGTGCTTCGGTAGCTCAGATGGTAGAGCACTTGCCTGCGAAAGGCAAAGGTCCCGAGTTCGAGTCTCGGTCGGGCACACAGTTTTGATCTGGCAGGAAGTTTCATATCAGTGCACACTCCACTGCAGAGTGAATATCTCATTCTGGAAACCTCCCCCAGGCTGTGGCAAAGCCATGTCTCTGCAATATCCTTTCTTTCAGGAGTGCTAGTTCAGCAAGGTTCGCATGAGAGCTTCTGTAAAGTTTGGAAGGTAGGAGACGAGATACTGGCAGAAGTAAAGCTTTGAGTACCGGGCGTGAGTCATGCTTCGGTAGCTCAGATGGAGGAGCACTTGCCCGCGAAAGGCAAAGGTCCCGAGTTCGAGTCTCGGTCGGGCACACAGTTTTAATCTGCCAGGAAGTTTTAATATATTTTCAAATTACAAAAGTATAAATATGAAAAACACTGAATGTGACACTTAAGTTTTGTGAACATGTAAATTAACATGGCATCTGGTATCTTTTAACATAACATAGATCGCAGCCCAGCAAGACATGTTATTTGTCCATAAAAACATGTCAAATCTCTTCCTCATGATGAGATAGAGATGTTCATTTAAAAATATTTTTTGCTAGTTAATATATAAAGTACTCCCCACTGTGTAATATTTGCCGAAATGACGAAAGAATTGTCGACTTAGGACATCATCAAAGTGTGACAGATATGGAACATCTTCTCCTGCTACGAAGGGGTTATTTACTTATTGGGGTTGTGGCTTGGCAGTGTTTTGTAAGGCAGAGAGGAAGAGGCACTGTCTGCAATATCAACACCCAGAATAAGCTTAACAAGGCTAAGGAGCAATGTCACTCTCTTCTGTGTTGTTATGAGATTCAATTTGAAAATGTTGTTCTCGTTAATGAGATCTGTTTACTCAATGTATATGAATGTCACATAAGAGTAACAAAATAAAAAAGAGTTGTTTAAAAGGCTTGAAGACTAGAGAGCTGTCTTACAGCCCTCAATCCTCTGCAAATGGAAACAAAGTCACATGACAAGACATGGTGGCAGTGCATAGCAGGTTTGTTAACATGGAGAAACTACAAGAAGGTAACTGACTTGAGGTAAATGTTTATGAGTAGCATCAGGGCGACAGATCATTGAAATGTAATGTGTCTTCTCAGCTCAGTACAGCCATCCCTCTCTTTTTCACTGCTAAATTTCACTACCAACAATTCGTGCTTTGACCACAAGCTTCATTCACAAAGTAGTAAAAATAATATGGAATAACTATTAAAATAAATGCGAGGGTTACCCAAAAAGTGAGGCACTACATTTGTTTGCCTTCAGTAATTATTTATTGAACACAACGATAAATATACAACAGAAAGAATGTTGTTTATTCTACATTCCCTATACTTCCACACAATTGCTGCCCTTTTCTATGGCCTTCCTCCATCGAGACACAAGGGTGTGTGTACCCTGTCAGTGCCACTCCTTGTTCTGGTATTGAAGCCATTTCTCCACTGTAAGAATCACATCTTTGTCATCCTCAAAATGTCATCTACAAATGTGATGCTTTAATGGGACGAGCAAATGGAAGTTGGAGGTGCGCTAGGTCAGGGCTGTAGGATGGATGAGATGATACTGTCCAACCCTGTTTAATGATGGTTCTGAAGTCCTCAAACTTGTGTGAGGCCGAGCGTTATCATATAGAATCAGTCACTCACCTGGGTTATTATGGTGTCAAAATCATTGGAAGCCCCTTTTGGGTTTGGTTAATGTGTTCACATCTGCTTCAGAAATATTGGTACTGTGTCTTGGCATCACATCAAAGAGTGAGAAGATTTAGTTTCCTTCCTGAGTGACAGCTTCATTGACAAGTGCCAAGTTGTTCTGCATTGGTCTTTGTGAATGAGCACATCAGCAAGCTGTGCCTGGTCAAGTTTGAAAGCCACGAATGGGCTCCCTGAATGAAGCAAATCTTGGAGCTCTGCCGAACCAATGTCTCGTAATGGCCTCACTCTCTTTGCCCAGTGACTAACAGAACTTCTGTCTATTGCGGATGCTCCATAAACAGGATGCAAACAATTGGGAATATTCTCAAAGGTTCTATTCTTTGCTGTGAGAAGTTCAATGACGACACGCTGCTTGTAGCTTACATCATATAGAGACACCATTTCAAAACATTGCTATAGGTATGATACCTGTCAGAATAAATGGGATATTTGTGTGTGCAATTTGGAAACTTCAAATAATGTATATCTTAACTGTCACATTCATACAATTTTTGCTGATTGAGAAAATATGTGGTACATTATTTTCCAGGCAATCTTCGTACTTTCAGTTAGCATGACACCCTCTGTTCGCTGCTGTGTACGGTGGCGAGAACCTGACCAATTGGGTGCAAATTTGATTTACGTGCTAGCTAAAGTGCTATGTGCTATATTTCATGTTGTGTTTGTGTCCTGCAAAAAAATTCTATTTAACTGATGCTCCACTTTACAGATCTCACCAAACTGTCTCATTGTTGGTACAGTTTGTTACGCAAAAATATTGAGAACTCTGATGTCAGTGGATGAAACAGTACCTATATTCCAAGTTACAATTGAAGACTGCTTCATTATTATGAGAAATACAAATTTTTGATGCTAAAACCAGCCAGCTTTTGTTAAATATGAATGGAACGAATGCTTCAGGGCGAGGTGAAGAAAACCGAGAAAGGCACTATGTTGCACCTTCATATTAGGCTAACAACTCTTATGGTGACAGATCTGTATATTTAGTCTTATTCACAGTCCTGGGCTCTTATTTCTAGTGTGATGATGATGAATTATGTTCATGCTGACACAGCAAATAGTTTATGTGTGCATAGGATGGCAGGTCTCAGTTTTGAAATATTCTGAAGGGGTAGCAATACCTTTATAATTTGATGGGAAGCAACTTCCCATGCAAGCAGGATATGTGGACATTGTCAGATGTCTGGTGTTGTGCTGAAGACATTTGGTCCTCACAAGGGGAAGGTCTTGGAATGGCCAACCAATTTGAGTCATATTTGGAAGGGTGCTTGTATAAACCTAAAACAGAGGACTGAGATATTTTGGCTCAAAAAGCTCCCCCATCGTTATATTTGAGGAAACCACTCCTAATTGATTGATTCAAATTTGACAAAATCAATAGGTAATTGAAAATTGGGTGTTTTCATCATGTGGGGGGGGGGGGGGGGTGCTGCTCAGCATATTCCCATTTCGTAGAATCGAAGAAAGACACTGAGTATGCCTATGGTAAACACTGTTCAAAAGAACTGCCACTGACGTAGTGATCAAGGCATGTGGCTGAGGAGAAGAGAACATATGTTTAATTTCCAAATGCATTCTGCAGTTTTTTCATTAGTATTTTTGCTGTATTGAATCTAGTAGGAATAGGAAAGTGAAAAGGTAATCAGTGAAAAATAATAACAAGGTAGGGAAATAAATTTCTTTAATGACTTGGATTAGAAAGAATTATAATTTTAATCTTGGTTGCCCTACAAAGGCTCTTTCACTCACTGTCACATGCCTTCACTTACCTTTGAACATCTACATGGGTGGTACTTGTCATATAAACATTTGAAGCAAATATGCTTGTGACACGAAGAACATATAATGAAAGCAGCTTTTGCACAACTACATCATTCATTCTGAAGATTTGGCAGAAAACTGACTTGGGTTACATTTAAAAATATTTCGTTTTTGGGAATTACACTGAAGTGCCAAGGAAACTGGTATAGGAATGTGTATTAAAATACAGATAGATGTAAACAGACAGAATATGGCACTGCGGTCATCAATGCCTGTATAAGATAACAAGTGTCTGCCACAGTTGTTAGCTAGGTTACTGCTGCTGCAATGGCAGATTATCAAGATTTAAATGAGTTGGAACATGTTGCTATAGTCGGTGCATGAGCGATGGGACACAGTATCTCTGAGGTAGTGATGAAGCGAGGTTTTTCCATTTGACCATTCCACAAGTGTACCTTGAATATCAGGAATCTGGTAAAACATCAGATCTCTGACATCGCTGTGGCTGGAAAAAGATTCTGCAAGAAAATGACCAATGACGACTGAAGAGAATTGTTCAATGTGACAGAAGTGCAACCTTTCCTCAGATTGCCGTACATTTCAGTACTGGGCTATCAACAAGTATCAGCATGCAAATCATTCAACGATACATCATCAATGTGGACTTTTGGAGCTGACGCCCACTCGTGTACCCTTGATGACTGCATGACACAAAGCTCTATGCCTCGTCTGGATCCGTCAACACCCACATTGGACTGTTGATGACTGGAAACATGTTGCCTGGTCGGATGAGTCTCATTTCAAATTGTATCAAGTGTATAGATGTGTATGGGTATGGAGCTGGCCTCATGAGTCCATGGACACTGCTTGTCAGCAGGGGACTTGTTCAAGCTGGTGGGGGCTCTGTAATGGTGTGGGATGTGTGCAGTTGGACTGATAAAGGACCCATGATATGTCTATATACGACTCTGATAGGTAACTCTTATGTAACCATCCTTTCTAGATTACCTGTATCCATTCATGGCCATTGTGCATTCTGAAGAACTTGGGCAATTCCAGCAGGACAATGTGACACCCCACACATCCAGAATTTCTACAGAGTGGCTCCAGAAACACTCTTCTGAGTTTAAACACTTCACTGGTCACCAAACTCACCAGACATGAACATTATTGAGTGTATCTGGGATGCCTTGCAATGTGCTGTTCAGATGATGTCTCCACACCCATGTGTTCTTACTGATTTATGGACAGCCCTGCAGGATTCATGGTGTCAGTTCCCTCTAGCACTATTTCAGACATCAGTCAAGTCCATGCCATGCCATGTTGAAGCACTTCTGCGTGCTTGTGGCCCCCTACATGATATTAGGCAGGTGTACCAGTTTCTTTGGATCTCCAGTGTGATTCTAATGCATACCACGCATGCAACATCACCTAAAAAATTGGTGCTGAAAATTGATCATGAATTATGCTATGAATTGTTGTGGAATGTGGATAGTTGTGAAATTCCTGCTGGATTTCCAGATGTACATTGCAGTTTTGAAACCTCCAAATAAAGTTCTGTACCACGGCTCATTGTAAACTAGCATAGCATATTAAGCTGTCTGTGGTCCCTCGTGACATTTGTTTTCATATGAGGCTTTGAATTTTAATTTTTCACCAATCCAAGTTGTTTGAGAAATTTATTTACCTCCTTGTTATTATTCCTTAATAACTGCCATATTAACCCTCCTTTTGTTACTAATTTCAATAAGGAAAAGAAAGATGACAAAAAATCCAGCAGACTGCATTTCAGAATTGAACACAGGTTCTCTGCTCCCCAGCCAGATGCCTTGATTGTTGCATCAGCAGTACTTTCATTGAATAGCATTTACTTTACGGGTACATAAGTGGCAGTTGTAATAGTTTCTTTTGCAAATCCCTTGGAAAAAAGTTTGCTTCTGGACACCACCTATGATGATTAAAAGTGTTCCATTTTCAATTGTATATCGATCTGGTCAGTTTTGAATCAAATTCACATCATGAACTGTAGGGATGGTGTTCTCAAAACTGATCTTCATTTTATGTTGTATAGAAGCAGGCTGCCAAATATGAGCTGAATTGGTTAACTGCATTTGTGGCCTTCTCCTTGCCCATGTTAAAAATTTACACTTTACACTGCTATTTTTGCATTGTTGTGAAGTACTGATCAATTGGTGGTAAAAGGTTTCAAAGAAACCATTGAAGCTATAATAGTACTTTAATTTGAAAACCTTTTGACAGTGTATGGTTTCTTTAATTGATTACATTTAATGGGTTTCGTATAAATGATTTCCTTTTTCTTCTGTGATGCCATATGTAATGTAGTTAAGAGGTATATTTTCGTTTTCATAGTGCTGGAACAGTGATATAAGCCGTTTGATACTTCAAAAATAAGCTATTGGAAAGTGATACCAAACTCCTGAAAAATGCCATCAAAATTGGCAGAAAGTAATACTAGAGTTGGCAGAAAACAGCAACAAATAGGCAAAAATAACTCTGAAATTGACCATAAAATAAAATGGATTTTTCCTGTCTCTGCTTACTGTTTGTTAGACAGACAGACATTATTTCCACGACATAATACTTATTTCTTTGAGATTGTGTTCTTCGCAGTTGTAAACCATTGTTTACACCTGATTCTCTTATCTTGAATGTGCTGCCATACAGTGTATGTTCAAGTACAGCGTGTACATAAAATCAAGGAACACTTTCAATTATTTATTTAAACATTGTACAGATGCCATACATACTGCATTTCGAAGAGAAACTTTTTGAAAGTTTATTTTTTTCTATAAACATTTGATATGCGAACCATGAGTGATCAGGTAGATGACAATACGGTAATCAAATTCTTGCCTTACCCATCCCAGCATGGCATCGTCGACTGTGGCAGTCACTTCCCGTATTCACTCCTGGAGCTCTGCCACATCATATGGTAGAGGTAGTACATACGCAAAAGAGTCACACAGAGTGAGATCTGGTGATCGGGAGGGCCATTTCATGAAACAGATTTCCCCTTCTGTAGCATGGCCGAGCCATCGATGTGACTGCTCCGTTTTCAGGTACCCAGGAACTTCACGATGAAAATGGGGTGGAGCCCCATCCTGCTGAAAGATGAACAGAGAGTCCAATCTCATTTGAGGCATCAGCCATTGCTGCAACATGTACAAGTAGGAATTTCCAGTGACAGTGCTCTTGGTGAAGAAGAATGGCCCATACAATTTTTGACGTGACAAGACACAAAAAACATTTACCTTTTCAGTACAGTTTCAGATTCTTTGTTCACCATTGACCACCTGAGGTGGAATAGGCAATTTAAATGGATATCATATAACATTTTCCGTGAATAGTACCTTAAAGCTAAATGAGCTTTGCAAATAGCGCCCATAGATGATAACATACACCATAACATAAGATAAATACTTTCAGTGACACCACATAATGAAATCCTTAAAAATTAATGTTGATTGATTTTATATTCATAAATTCTGTTACATTGTAAAAAGGATTGATTAGTAACCAATTTAGTAGCTTGCTCTTGAAGCTACTTATGTGATCCGACCGAGAAGAAAATGGAAGTTTATTAAATATTCTTAGACTATTGATTAGATGGGAATTCGCTGTTCTTGTCAGCCTGTGCCTAGGTATGTCTAATTTTGTTTTGCCTCTGGTATTATGGTGGTGCATGTTTTCCCCCATTTCAAAAACTGCTATATTGTTTTTTTTGCTTACAATTCTGAGGCGTATATATAAAAATTAATAACGGTTAATATTTTCAGCTGAATGAACAGTGGTCGGCAGTGCTCTGATCTACCAGAATTGCTCATTGGCCTTATCACTTTCTTCTGAATTTTTAGAAGTTCAGTGATGTGAAGAGAGTCCCCATATCAGCAGTCCATACTCTATCTGTGACTGAAAGAGTCCAAAATAAATAACTCATAAATATTCTCTTGTCACCAGGCTCCTCAGTTTCCACATTAAATACGTAACTCGAGACAATTTTGCGCAGGTGTGGTTGATGTGTGTTTCCCACATTAACTTAAAGTCTACATGAATTCCTAGAATTTTAACTGCTTTCACCTATACCTCTTTTGACAATCCCAGTGTAATCTGTTGGTTTTTATAAGGATTGCAAAGCAGTGTATTGGGTGAGAACCAATTTAGTGCTGCTTCCATGTCATCTTGCAGAACTGATATGTTGTCGTGCTGAGCAAACAAAGTTGTGGCATCAGCATAACCAAATAACAAAAGTGGGGATACAATGAGGCAAATCATTGACTGCAGTTATAAAAAAGAAGGGCCTAAGGACAGAACCTTGTAGGACTCCTGTCTTAACTTCTAGCAACTGTGAGTCTCTGTTTCTGACATAGGCAAACTGCTTCCAATTTTTAGGTATGATTCAATTACTGCCAATGCAGAATCTTGTATGCCATAGAATTTGAGTTTAGCAATTAAGATATCATGAGAAATCCAGTCTAATGCCTTACTTAAATCACATAAAAGAAGTGAGGCTTTATTTTTATTCTCAAAGGTTGTTATTACTTCATTCACAATTGAAAGAACAGCAGTGGTGGTATTTTTTCCCTTGCGGAAGCCAAATTGACTATTAGAGAGTAAGTTATGTGACTCAAAGTAGTGGTTCAGTTGGTTATAAATAAGAGATTCACGTATTTTCAAGAAAATGGGAACTATTGAAACTGGTTGGTAATTTTTGAGATCATGTTTGTCCCCTTTTTTATACACTGGGATAACTTTTGATATTTTTAGAGTTGTAGGATAGACTCCAAACTTTTGACACCTATTAAACAGAAAGGCCAATGGTTCACTAATTATATGCACTGTTTTTTTTTAATTATGTAATTGGTCAATCAAGAGCAGTCCATGCTCTTGGGAGTTTGAGAACTTTGCCACTACCTTTGTAATCCAAGTGGGTGCGATTGTCCTCCATGTAAATGTATTGTTTGCAGGTTGTTGTTGCTTAAGTAGATCACTTGCATTGGTGGTTGTTTCAATTTTGTTCCTAATATAACTTACAGAGTCCATGAAAAAATGATTAACTTTATCCGGGTCAAGAGCTATGCGATGCTCATCATTCCTGCAATGCTCTTGTGCAACAGCATTCCATGCAGCTTTGCACTTATTAGGAGCCCCTTCAATGTATCTTTTGTAAGCTGTTCTTTTTGCCATTCTAAGCTTAGTTCTGTAGGTTCTCTTACATTCAAGATATGCTTTGTACAAATCATCTTTCTGCTCCGTTCCATCTTTATGAGAATTTTTATACATGTGGTACAATGATAACATATTTTCCCTCATATTTGTAAGTTTATCTGTGTACCACTTAATGTTTTTCTTTATAGGTTGGCTTTTAAGATTGATTTTTATAGGAGGAGAACAAGAATACCACAAATCTAAATAATTTTTAATGAAGCTGTTAAAAGCAGTTTCAGTTTTATTTATTCCCACTTGACAGTTATATATACAGTCCCACTTAATATATCCGAGTTTCTGAGTGAACTGGTTTACTACTTCTTCCTTCTGCCCTCTAACCCACATTACCTTTTCCTTAGCATTGGCACCAATGTTTGAGGAATACGCTCAAATTCAGTGCATTTGTGTGGATGCTTCATACCGTAGATTTGACAGTTGTGCCTGTTCACTTTCACAGTACTGTGAAAAGTTACTTGGTTGCTAAAAATGAAGTGTTCAACAATGCCATACCCACCCCATTCACTTGTTACAACTGTGAATAAATCTCAGAATGCTTGTCTTTGTTGTTGCCATTGAGGTTCTGCACTAGCTCCAATTTTAATGGTTTCATAGACAGCTTCTGTAACAGGACTTTCCACACTGTCATTGGAGTCATTTCCAGTTCGAAGGATGCACGATGCGCCGATTTCCTAGGACTCCTTATGAATATCTCTTGTAAGTGCTCCACATTCACTGCACTCACACTAGGATGTCCGCTTCTCTTCGTCAGGCACAAGCTACCTGTCATAAGGAATTTGTTGTGCCGGTGGTACATGGCCTTTCTTGTTGTTAGCTTCTTACCGTACTTGGTTCTAAACATAGGGGGAAAAAATACTTTCAGTGTTTATCTTCGAAATGACATATGTGTGATATCTGTACAGTTTTTGGTTTCTGTGCAGTAAATAATTGAAACTGTTCCTAGACTTTATGTACACCCTGTATTTTGAAATCTCCTATGTTGGCAAACATATAAGTGTTATATCAAATATTGATAGAAACTGCTTACCAAGCATCAAGGAAGACATTAACACAGACGAGGAAAACCTAGTCAAGGAAAACATAAGTTTTTTTTGAAACTGGAGTTATATTAATCTGCCAAAAGAGAAGAAAGTAGCAATATTATGAAAAGGAAAGTTACCACTCACTATAAAGCAGAGATGCTAAGTCATAGATAGGCACAACTAAAAGCCTGTCACAAACAAGAAGGTTTGGCCAGTAAGGCCTTACTGGCCGGAAGCTTCTTATTTGTGACAGTCTTTCTGTTGTGCCTATCTGTGACTCAGCATCTCTACCATACGGCGAGTGGTGACTTATTTCCATAATATTGTTATATTCCATCCTGGATTTTCCTTATTTGAAAAGAGAAGACACGTTGGATGAAACAATGCATACTGAGATTAAATAGAAAAAGTTCTCAAGAGTTCCTGGAGCAAGGAGGAGGTGAACAACTCAGTAAGAGCACTTGTTTTTCCTTTCATTCTTTCCATTTAATTTCAGTTACTATTCCTGCTTCTGTACTTTCTTCATTGGAAAGAACCCGAAAAATGGCGCTGTTATACTTCACTGTGTATGCCTGTATCTACAGCTGCTTGGTAAATAAAAATTATATCTAATGTTATTTGACTGCAATTCTGTATGGGGTGTAATTTTTGCTAGCAGAAAAATATATAATTCCAGTGATACACTATGGCCGACCACTACTTATATTTAGGAGGTGAAATTGCCAGTGCTGCTGATTGTCACACACAAAATGAGGGGGAATGAGGAAGGGAGATATCTCATAACTTTGATGTTCCCCAAGGAGGAAAGATTGATAGCTTGGGGATGATTGGAAGAGGTCCCTCAGGCATCAGGAAACTAATGAATTCGAATTTTTTTTTTTCGCCCCATACACTTACAAGTGTCCATCAGCAGTACTTGAAATTCCACCTTCTAAAGGTAAGTACTGCCCACCCCATCTGTCTCTTTGTAATTTTATACACAGTTCAGTCACATTAATGTGAGCACTGCCTGTGTTTTATATCAACATGCAGTAACCGCTCACAGACGGCAGATGCCAGCATTAGCATTGGAGTATATATAAAGTGGGTCAAGGGGTGATGCAGAAAAGAGTGCAGATGTTGTCATAATGCTGAAACAGAGCTATTTATCGGACATCATTGGTTTTTGGGCCAAGTGTAGAAGCATTTCCAAAAAGGCTAAGATTGTAAACTGTTTACATGCCAGCGTGGTGAAAGTATACTGTGCATGGCGAATTAGTGCCATCCAAAACCGGCACGCAGGCAACTATGGTGCAAAGATATGTGTGGGTGAATGAATATGCAACTGTTGAGCACTAACCGGCCAGATGAACCAAGGGGCTACCAACCGTGTCTCCTCAATGACCGTTCAACAAATGTTGATGCATATGGGCCTCTACAACAATGGTTTGGTTCATGCACGTATTCTGGCTGCTGTACATCATCGAGAAAGGCAAGAATTTGCATGCCACTGAGTGGCAGAAGATGGCCTTTTCAAATGAATCGTGTTTTATGCTCCATCAGACAGACGGCTTTTGGCATGTATGGCACTGCAACAATTGTTGAAGGGTTCAGGCCGGTGGAGGGGGTTTAAGGTGTTGCGAATATTTTTGTGGTCTCCCCTGGGTGATTTCATCATTCTGGAAAGCACAGTGGTTCAACACAAGTAAGCATCAATCCTTGGGGACCACATCCACTCATACGTGCAATTTATTTTCCCTTGGCAAGATAGCGTCTACCAGCAGAACAATGGAGTATGTCACACACTTCGTAGTGTAAGTGTGTGGTACCACGAGCACCAAAGGGAGTTCACTGTGCTCATGCTCCCCTGCCTCCCCCTACCCGCTCCCTGCCCCCTCCTCTACCCTAAGGCTGAATTCAAAACCCGGTTGAGAATATGCGGTGACTACTTTGATACTGTTTTTGCCACGAATCTTTGGCCCTCGGCTGTGAAACATAGCACACTTGGCCACGATAGTGGATCTGGAGTGGGTCCACATCCCTGTTGGTAC
This sequence comes from Schistocerca piceifrons, assembly GCF_021461385.2. NCBI lineage: Eukaryota > Metazoa > Arthropoda > Insecta > Orthoptera > Acrididae > Schistocerca > Schistocerca piceifrons. The sequence goes on from NC_060149.1 coordinate 965,738,929, forward strand.
CTTCTGGAACCTCACTGACACTCTCCATGCATGTCCTCACTGTGAAAGATGGCTATTTGGGCTTTTGACAGGTGGTTACAAGTAGTTTTGGACCAAGCGGCTTCCTCAAGTTAATTTTACTATAGATAGAATACTTGGGCAAATTCCTGTGGTTTTGTTCACAACAATTTTCTTTCTTGTTTTGTTCTAGTGGCAGATTGAAGGATTTGTTGAGAAGTACAAGAAAATGAAAGACAGGGCAGCTCTTTTGAAAGGCAGTTTACATAAGGTAAGGTGGCATAAACCATCTTTTTAAACACAAGAACATGATAATGAAAACCTATCACCATTATGCATTACAGTGTGCTATTATACTCCGAAATATACAAGGTACATCCAAAAAGTTCGATGAATGGTCTCAGAAAATAAAGACAATGAGAGTTACAAAGTAATCACCATTAGCTACAACACATTTGTGACACTAATTGTAAAGCTATTGAAAACTGTTCATAAACACTTCTTGTGGAATAGTTTTAAGTAACGTGGTCATGCGTTGTTGGATTTATCGCATCATTACAGGAGGTGAGACCGGGTGCTACCAGTACGATTCTGAGACTGATCGACAGACATTTCCCTGACCTCCCTCAGATAGAAATTCATGATAGATCAAGACTTTGCTTTTGAAAAAAGCAATCAACATCCTTTAATCTTGGATTTTGACAGAAGACTCTTTTTGGGAGGTGGGGAAGACAACAAACATTGTGCCACGGACTGTCACTCGGTCTCAGGATCTTATTGGTAGCACCAGGCCTCATCACCTGCTATGCCACAGATATGCAACGGTGTGTGACCACAGTGCTTTGAGCGATTGCACAAGAAAATTTGTTGACAGTTTCCAACAGCTTTACAACTGATGTCAGAAGTGTGTTGTAGCTAACAGTGGTTACTTTGAAGGCCAAGACTTATTTGGTGCACCTCTTCTTGTTTGTCTTTTCTGTACAGATCTTTTTGTTTTCGTATAACTGCTGCAGTCTGCATCCATTTGGCTTTGCATGCTGTTGTCAAAAATTGTTCTCCCTTTATAATGTTACCCCTGCCCCCTCCCCTCGAACTTCCCTCCATTACAAAATTGAAATGTTTTTCTGGTGACCTCCTCCTCAGTATTCATCAACTGGGATATCCAAAAGGGAAAGCATTTCTCCTCCAGAATATTATCCCCAAGGGGATGCCATTATCAAGCTGTATAGTATAGGTGGTTAATAGTGATGTGTTGTGTTGATTGTAGCAAAATTGGGAGTTGCACATGCTCCTAATTTAGAAAATTAAAAGTATGTGCTCTGAAACACTTGCCATCAGAATAATTCCTAATATGAATGAAATATTTTCATTTACTTGTGGATTTCTGAATGTTTTCTAAGGCAGTTAATGGGCAATGAAAAATGTCTACACCCAAAATGAGATTATTAAAGAGTTACATGTGAAACATGGACGATAAATAGTTTGGACAAGAAGAGAATAGAAGCTCTTGAAATGTGGTGCTACAGAAGAATGCTGAAGATTAGATGGGTAGATCACATAACTAATGAGGAAGTATTGAATTGGATTGGGGAGAAGAGAAGTTTGTGGCACAACTTGACCAGAAGAAGGGATCGGTTGGTAGGACATGTTCTGAGGCATCAAGGGATCACCAATTTAGTATTGGAGGGCAGCGTGGAGGGTAAAAATCGTAGAGGGAGACCAAGAGGTGAATACACTAAGCAGATTCAGAAGGATGTAGGTTGCAGTAGGTACTGGGAGATGAAAAAGCTTGCACAGGATAGAGTGGCATGGAGAGCTGCATCAAACCAGTCTCAGGACTGATGACCACAACAACAACAACAACAACATGTGTCTCGTCACCCGAGAAATCTCCTGTCTTAGCCTTTTTAAGAAAGTGGGGACATTGACCGCAACCAAACATTCTCTCTCTTCAATCATAACTTTCTCACAATCAAATGTACCACAACCATAATATAAGAAGAAAATGTGACCCACTTAATGATCTGATGAATTTTTCTGTAGTACAGAAATGTGTGAAATAGAACTAGCACTGAAATCTTTTAACTTGCTTGGAAGTAATAAAGATTCCTAAGAGATAATAACACGTTATTTGAAAGTAAGAAGAAGAAAATTTTGTGTAATAATCGTATTATTGTCTTACTTAATTTTTAAGGCAGAAAAATTTGGAATATAGTCTGATTTGTTCAAGTTATGTCTTTCTGGTTTTGTTTGTACATGATTAATAATGCATTCTATGTTATATAATTCATAGAAAAGTTCTTTAAATTTGAGAAATCCAATGCAATGTTAATGTAATCAGGGAACAGTGTTATATGATTTGTAATAAAGTCTAATTTTATATTTATTTTTGATTGACGTTTATGTAATACTAAATTAAATTTTTTGAAAGAGTCCACCTCCGGATACACAAAAGAGATATGTGACAGGGAACGCACGCGCGTGCCCACACACACACACACACACACACACACACACACACACACACACACACACACACACACACACAACTATCATCTCCGCATGCTAAGACTGATATGTTTATTTCTGTATCTTCAAACTAATCTCACCACTTCTCTTCACCCTCATTGTATTTTCCTGCTCCTGCCTGCAGCAGACATATAGTCTCACATATTCAGTGGCATAAGTTGCAAGATCCCTTGCCTTTTGATATGCTGAACTGTAAAGTGTCACACAGCATAACAGGAAAGGAGAGACAGTACTGTCAACGTACTATATGTTTACAACTATATGTCTACACCATAAAACAAGGAAGGAAAAGAGCAATTCACAAGAATCACAGCCAGTGAAAACATTGCTCCTGATGTGCACATTTTTGTATGACATGATGTGGAGTTGTAAATGGATTTAGTAACTGATCTGCAATTTTATTTGTCCCTCCTACAGCATTTTAAGCTTTTCACAACTGACACTTGCATTTCTACACGCATGTCAAAGTAGTATTAGTGAATGGAGATAATACAAACAAGAGTTGAGATGCCACAGTTCGAACGTATTAGACTTTTCTGAGGGATGTTCAGTGAATCACTAAGGAGCTGAAAATTGCATCCCCAGACAAGGATAAGACAAAAACTGAAAGCATATTTGTTTCTCAGTATTAACATGATTTTATGTCTATATGAGAAATAAGTTGTGTATTGTATCCAACTGTCAAACATTTAAGTAAAACAAAAACCACTAACCATTTGGTCTAGTAATAACAGCATTTCTGTGTTGATGGGCTGGACTAGTGTGATCCTGTTTTACACCCTTTATTACGAAGTACTAGATGCCACTGAGGCCAACCATTCTCGTACCGGCTGTGTGACAGTGTTCACCCATCGGCCCTGCCAGGTGCCAGGAAAGTGACTACTGGTTGGTGGGTGTAACACTGATCATTTTCTTGAGAGGTGAAGATTTCATTCTTTTTGTCACCTCTACGAGTTTCGAAACTGTGGTAGACATAACAATTAAAATGTTATTTTAAATGTAAGATGAATATAAGCTAGCTGTCACGTCATTCCTGCTTTCTGTGTATAGTCCCCACACATTAATACCAACAACTAAAAATGTTGACAGTGAACAGTGAACCTTTACTGCTGCAGGTAAATGATAAAAAAATTAAAGTTTTTATCAAAATAATTAATGATAATTATATGATAGAATGTTCAGATGTAATACAAACACGTATCATGATCTGAAGCAACAACTCAGAGCACAGTTTGTGAACAGTTAACAATATAGATCAACAAAGGCAAAAGTCAGTTGTTCATGTCCTGTCCTTATCATTCTTATGTTACATTTCCACATATTGCTCACTGTGTGTATGCTACCACAAAGAAAAATGGATTTATGACCTTAATGTGCTGAATTGAAAGCAAATACTACAAAGATATTATTGTGATCATGTATTATTTAGAATCTTGAAAAAATCTGATTAGAAAGAAAAGAAACAGAACTGTGTAGCACAAAAAGAATTGCTTGAAGCCATCTACTCACAAATGGCTAGAGACTTTCATTTCCTATTTTTTGATAATGACACAGAAACTAAATTTTGTTTGTGACACAGTTTCCAGTTGCTGTGACAACCATCCGTGGACATTGCTTAGCTGCAACTTTGTATTGTGCATTTGCTCTCTCATTGATGGAAGATCGCACTATTAGTGAACACCAGTTCTGTGGAAAGTTGTCCTGTAATGTATGCCAAAATAAATACTTTAATTGATTTTGAGTATCTATTCCTTGAAGTCAAATTGATGACCACTCTCAGATCTCTGATAAATGTTTATTACCGGTAAAAATAACCCACAATCCGAAACGGTAGTGTGACAGTGTTGATGTAAACACAGAGCATTTCATCAGATGAAGAGTGACATATTAACATAACCACAGTATTCCTGGTGCTTACAGTTTGATACATCCAGTTTCCAGGAATGTAACCCATGTACACTGTCTTTCATAATGTTGACACAATTACACAACCCATATGCTGTCTTCTGAATGTTTCCAAAAAGTTAAAGGTAATGCATGTCACTGCAAAGACTGTAGAAAAAGAAAAGAAAGATGTTAATGAAGATGTTAGGTGGACTGACTTTTGATAATATGAATGCAGATAGGTTAATCATGTGAGAGATTGCCACTGACTGACTACTTTGGGTAGGATTGGTCTTATAAAGGGTGGTGTAAAGATTTTTGCTGCATTCGGAATCTTGTAATTATTTGAAAATGACTAGGTTAAGTTTTACTACTTTGGATGGGCTGTATACTCAGAACAAAATTGGGTTTATGAAATATGTTGTGGATTATTACATTAGAAAAATTCATGCAACCACTTTATTCATCCATGTTAGGAACACCCCAGCTAAAAGTTTGACAGTCATATTTAAATGTATAATGCCTTATGTTAATTTTATTAAGTTTTTAATTAATTACTTTACATATTAATAAAGGATGCCATTCAGTCCACAAAAATAATGTCTATGATAATACACAGGGGAACTTCAGAAGTAAACAGATATTATGACACAAAAAATAATAGTGTGCCTGGTTCCAAATTTTAAGTGTGTATATATTTTAATTGAATTATTATCCAGTGAATCAAAATATCTTCTCACAGATAATGGAATGAGTGCTTTCCGGTGAGTGGTGTCACTGCTTCAGATTATTCCGCTCAGCTCATTCTAAATTTCCTATCTCGTATAATAGTGAAGTTTTCAGTTGATAACTTTTAATTAGTACAGTACTATGCACCACAGCATCATCAGCAAACAACCCCAGATTGCTGCCTATCCTGTCCTCTAAATCATTTATCTGTATATAGAGAACAACAGTGATCTTATCACACGTACCTGGAGCATTCCTGATGATACCATTGTCCCTGATACTGGATTCTATTACTTAAGAAGTCTTCGAGCGATTCACATATCTGTGAACTTATTCCATATGCTTGTACCTTCATTCAGAGCCTGCAGTGGGGCACCGTGTCAAATGTGTTCCAGAAACCTATGGACTCTGCCTGTTGCCCTTCATATGTAGTTCACGGTATATCATGTGAGAAAAGGTTGATCTGAGTTTCACACGGGCAATGCTCTCTCTAGCTGATTTGTGGACATAATCTTCTCAGTCTCAAGAAAATTTATTATATTCAGACTGGGAATATGTTCAAGGATTCTGCAACAAAGTGAAGTTACGGATATTCGTCTGTAATTTTGTAGGCGTGTTCCTTTACCCTTGTGCCACTTGGGACTTTGTGCTGGACGAGAGATTCGCAATAAATGCAAGCTAAATAAGGGATAATGCTGTGGAGTATTCTTTGTAAAACCAAATTGGGAGTACATCCGGACCTAGTGCCTTATTTGCTTTTAAATCTTTCAGTTGTTTCTCTGCGCCAGGAGCCTGTCCGATGGTCATATGACTGTATATTTGTATGATTTTGCTGCATGAATGATTTCTTGGATATGAAATTTAAAACTTCAGCTTTCATTTTGCTGTCTTCAACTGACACACCTGACTGTTCAACAAAAAGGACTGAGCAGAAGCGTAAGACGCACTTAGGGATTTTACATAGGACCAGAATTTTCTCAGGCTCTCTGCAAGATCTTTTGCTAAGGTATCACGGTGGTAGTTGTTGTATGCTTTGTGCATAGATCTTTTCGCAAACTTACGAATCTCTATTAACCTTTTGTTGTTGTCATTTTTGTGGTCTCTTTCGAACTGAGGGTGCAATAACCTCTGCTTCCACAGCATCTTCCAAATTTCATTATTAAACCATGGAGAGGCTTTTCCATCCTTTATCCACTTACAAGGTGCATAACTCTCCAGACCATGATTTACAATCTGTTTAAACTTTACCTGTAACTCCTCTACTTGCATCTTACTGGAACTAAGTGACGTTAATTCACTGGCTAAGTGAGATGCTAACAACTACTTATCTACTCTTATCTACAAGAAACACTCTCCTAGCCTTCTTACTTGATGTAATATCTTTCATAACCATGGTTAATTGCTAGTTATGATTGCTAATCCCCATTTCTATACTGATATTGTCAGTAAGATCTGGCATGTTTGTAGCTACAAGATCTAAGATATTTCCATTGCGTATGGGCTACCAAGCTAACTGCTCAAAAGAGTTTTCAGAAAATGTTTTCAAAATTATTTTGGCCATCTGTCTGTCAATATCCTCAGCAATGAATCCATAGATATACCAGTCTATACTCAATAGGTGAAAGTCACCTCCAACTAGTATTGCATGGTCTGGGAATTTATGCGCAACTGACTGTGGTCTTTCTTTGATGTTTTAAGAACTGTCACAGTGGAATAGGGTCACCACTAAAAACGTCCATCTGTTATACGGGACCAGATAACTTCACTGTCGCATTCCACTTCAACCTCAATAGAGGTAATATTTTTGTCAGCTGCAGTGAACACTCCCCCTGCCTTGGAGTCTAATCTGTCTTTATGACATATGTTCCCTGACTTTCTAAATCTCTCAGATCTTTCCACTTTAGGTTGCAGTGAGCTGTTGGTCTCAAGAATACTTTGAGCATGAGAGCTTTCCTGTAGGGCAGGCAATTCAAGAAATTTTGTTATGAATTGTTTGACGGTTTACTGATAAAATTTTGACAGTCGAAGTTTCTTTAGACCTAAAGTGGTCTGACATCCTTTGCTGCGTATTGACCGGGGAGTGTTCTTCAGAGTACTTCAAACTACTGTCTAGTCAAAAAAACCCTCATGTGCACTTCATAAGCACTCTGCTACCTGAGTAGCTGCTTCCTTCATGTAGACCACCCCCTGACCTGACAAAGGGAGTCTTACAAATCCCCAAATCCCCACCAGATAATGCAAGTCTAGAAATCTGCAGTCAAGACAATCACAGAATCAACGAAGCCTTTGGTTGAGACCCTCCACTCGGCTCCAAACCAAAGGACCCAATCACCCCTGGGAACAATGCTGCAAATTGCGAGCTCTGCCTGCTCCCCACACCAAGGCTAGCAGTCTTCACCACCACCACTTCTTCCTCCTCCTCCTCCTCCTCCTCCTCCTCCCCCCCCCCTCTCCCGGCCTCCTGTATGAACTGAGTATGGCGACAGAAATCAAAATCATTGGTGCCAATGTGAGCCACAACTTGCAGACTACTGCACCCTGCATGCTCGAAAGCTGCAGGCAGAGCTGCCTCCACATCTTGGATGAGGCTCACCGAGACACTACCGAATGCACATTGTCTTTCTTTCCAGCCCTGAACAGTGTCTGTCTAAGGGGCTCCACAATGCACCTAATTTTGGAGTTCCCAATAACTAGTAAACCCCTCCTCCTGTGGACCTGCCCATATCCTAATGAAGCAGCAGCCACATATTTACTTAAAGGGCGAATGGGTGAGGCCAAGTGACCGGTCTCCTCATTGGCTCTCCGCCTTGATTGATGCAAATGCATTACCTCCCTATACTCACCCTGCGGTGAGGGTGAATCCACTGCATCATGTACACTAGGAGGTGCCTGGTTAGCAGAGCCCATGGGCAGAACAAGAGGAAGTAAGAAGATCCCAGCTTGCTTTGTCAAAAGCTTACATTTTGACACTGTAAGAAGACTACTGCATCTCACAGGATGATTAAATAAATTTCAGACATTGTTTGTAATACCTTAAAGCTGTTTGTATACTTTTCATTTGATACACAGCAATTAATGTTCCTTTGAATACTCCTCATTGAAGCATTGAGCCTAGATTGAAATGCTTATTTCTTAAATGTGTATATTCTGAAGCTTATGTATGATTTATATCCTCAACAGATAGTTTGTTGAAATATTTACACTATGTGATCAAATCACATCTTGAAAACTGCATTCTTCCCTTAGGTGAGAATGGTCTCTTCTACATTTCACAATGATCTTGGTACTTCCTTAAGCAGGAAAGTGTATGAAACTGGTCCATAATGTGAAGAGTCACCCTTATGGTGGTTTTGAAGGTACTGAAAGTTCATTGGATAAACAAGTCAGTCACCTTTGTTCTAATAGCTTACAATACTTCCTGAAGTCTTGCTCAGTGGACACAAAATAACCTAGACCATAGCTGCTGTGCAGATGGCGTGGTTGGGGAGGACAACAATAGTTATGGAGACTTTGCTGTGGACAACCACAGCATGTTGGGGGAGGTGCAGATCAACAGCTGAAGCATCTGCACAAATGTATTTCTTCCATAGCTTGTCAGCTACAACTACTGAGCCTGTGAATGATAATATCAACTGGTTATGCAAGTATGGCCAATGGTTTGACAAATGTAGATGTTAAGATTAAGTACTGTCTCACTAGAATACTGAAGAAGGACAAACCACATAAACAGAAGATCAGCAGCGATGAGTGAAAATGTGTGCTGTAGAGGGACTCAAACCCATGATCTTCTGGTTACTAGGCAGTCACATTAACCGCAATGCCACCTGGACACAGTGTTTATTGCAAAAACGCAGACTATCTCATCGTGCTTCCCAGCAGACTCTCACAGCCCCCCAGTGGCACCTATCAGCAGTCCCTGTCCATGTCGTACTTTCTCGCTGATTTTATATTCACACTGGAGGTTGAATGTAAGTGTACATCCACACTGAAGGTAGGGAATTAATTACCTATTGAGGTGAATCAATAGTATGAATGCATGGTAAAACGTGCTCACAATTAACTCACTATGTAAAAAGAAATTGGTCAAATCTAGAACATAGAACTATTCACACAAATTTTATTCAGCATAACTAAAACAAACTTTTCTTCATATCATTGTCAAGTCTCTGCCAGGACAAGAACTTTTTTTTCTTTCCTTCATTATGGGATACTTAACCAACCACAGTTTGTATTTCAAGATGGCTTTCATACTGAGGTAGTTTTCAGTCAGCAGTTGGTTCCCACTCCTTGTTGCACATATCCTGCAGATGCGTGCTGTTTCATTTAGTTTCAACACAATAGACAACTATATTTTTAGCCAGTGAACTCAGTTGTGTAACAGTCCATCCCACAGAAATCAGCTGAAGACAGCAACATTCTCTGTTGCCAAAATAACTGGTGATCTGAGGCATCTCAACACCTTGGAAGATTACTAACATTATCAGACATATTGGGGTTTTAAAATGTTGTCTATATCTTGCTTACATCTTTCATTCTTGCAGTCTGTAAATATAATACTTAATACTGTATTGTACAAGTTGGGCAAGCCCAGATAAACCTATTGTTTACATTTGACTGCACAAAAATTAGTTGTCCTCTAAGAATTCTAAGTCTGGCCGTCTACACAATCTGGCAACACTATAGTATTTGTATGTGTCTGGAGGAAATGTTGTCTTCCACTCGAGCAGTTACAGTGTTGTATCTGGTAGTAAATGTCGCCCAATGTAGAGGCATAGTTGAGAGTTTAAGTCCTCTCATTCTTTTATTTTTTAACCACATTTCGGCTGTGTACTTAATGTACCAGTCTGATAGAAACTCAGGGATAATTTGCTTCACTTTCTAATCTTCTGTGCAAGAGCTCATGGCTGCATCAAGATCGGAATAGATTATAGTCGAGAGTTTTCTTTCCATAGAGCATCAACCAGCTATCTGCTACTGGTCTCTTGATGCCAGCCACCATCTGACCAGTTGAGCTCATTGCGACGTATTTTTGGCACCTTGCTGCTCTTGCATTTAAATTGTTTCTTTGTGTAGTTTGATTCTCCGTATGAAATAACTTTGATAAATGGGGTGGACACCATGCAGTTACACATGTGTAGGTTATTGTGAATATATTTATCAGTTGTCATTTTCTTATTTGAACTTCCAATATTTGATGTGTAGTTATGAACTGGATTGTGTGTAGTTGAATCTTATGAATATTGTTTAAGTGTTATGAAATAGATGCAAGGGTCTAACACTTCAGACATATTTTTCATTTTGGGGTTAACTGACAGGTGAAGGAGCCTCCATATTTGCCATGTCTTTTATAACAGCATCTTCTCATTGTTGATAGCCATGGCATAGGGAAGCTCTATGAGTGAACTGATGACACTGAAACGAAAATGCGGTAATAGACACCAGTTTGATTTTTGTTGCTGTTAATTGTGGCATGTCGTACTTCTGCTATTGACTTCTTAACTTTGGCAGTTGAATGCAAATGTTGTACGAAAGTTAAATGGTAACAGTTCATCACATATGTCAATTATTGAAACTTCATGAATGTGGAAATTCATTCATGCCAGAATGAAAGAAACAAGAAAATGCTTTTCTGATGTGGTTTTCCTAATATCGTTCCACACTTCACACAAATGCTTCAAGGTGCATTTACCCCTCTGTTAAATCCACAGCAAACAGTATGTCACATATATTAGATATCTTCCTCGTGCTGCAGAAAATCCAACTATGCTAATAAATAATTTCATGCTTATCAGTGTGAGAGCATAAATTTACTCCAAATGCAGATGCACCACATTCATCTGTTCGGACTACAACCAGTGTCAGATGCCTGGTGGTAAGCAGCTGGGTTGCAGTGGTTATGTAGGGTGAGGAAACGTTTAAGCATAAACTGTTGTGATCTTGATGCAGCCAAAGGCTCTTTTGTTATTACTGTGTGGTTAGAAAGTGAAGCAGATTACCTTTGAGGTTTCATCAGGTTCACACTTTTAGCAGACAGTCAAACTGCAGTTAAAAAATAAAGGAATGAATAGACTGGAGCATACAACTTTGCATCTACATTGCATGACATTTACCACAAGACCATGAGTGGTACAACACTCTAACAACTCAAGTGAAAGACAATGTCTACATCTTACAGTGTCTGCATCCTGTGTTGTCAAATCATGCATATGACAAGGCTTAGAATTCTGAGGGGTGGGGAACTTTCTGTGCTGTCAAGTGTATATGTAGAGTTGTTTCATTTAATGTGGTCTGGTAGTTGCTTCACATACTCATTTGATATAATTTTTTGTTAATGGTAACTACATTACCTGAGAGCTTGTATAGTTACAAATATTATTGATTGATCAATGGAAGGTCCAGGATGTAAGAACAATAATATAGAGGATAGATTTCTACTCGTAACGTAGAGAGTCATCGAGTTGTGGGCCGGCACAATGAAAAGGACACTGGAAGTATGCACAATCTCCGACAAAGTCCTTCCTCAGAAGTAGAACTCTCTCTCTCTCTCTCTCTCTCTCTCTCTCTCTCTCTCTCTCTCACACACACAAAAACACACACACACACACACACACACACACACACACGGCTACTGTCTGTGGCTATTAAGGCCCGACTGTGACTGTTGAAGTGAGCGACAGGTAGAAGGAGGCAGCACAGGTTGAGAAGTGGGAGGGATAGTAGGGTAGGGGTTGGGGAAGAAGTGAACCAACTGTGAGTTACTACCTGTATTCTGTAATGGTCTAACTTCTGTATCAATATTTTGTGATCAACACAACTGAACACCTTAGTTGATTAAAAAAAGATGGCTAGTGCTCGAAACCATTTGTTTAATCCATCCAGTACCTCACAGAGAAAAGAGAATATAGCATTATCAGTTGTTAAACCACTTCTAAAACTGATCTGGACATTCGATAGCAAATTATGTGAAATAAAATGATCAATTATCCTTACATACACAGCCTTTTCAATAACTTAAGCAAACACTGTTGGCATAGAAATAGGTCTAAAATTGGTCACATTATCCCTTTCTCCCCTTTTACAAAGTAGCTTTTTCATGCAAACAGGTAGCTTGTTAGTGGTCGTGCCCACATAGAACGTGCCACAGATGTTACCGCTTATTTGGTAGATCGTATGGCTGTTTTCACAGGTGGCTCTGTCTTTGATCAAATAGGAGATGCCAGTGATAGGTCTGGAGTAGATATGGCTTCTAGGTCTGTTGCAGGAATATAAGCCTTGAGGCAAGGGGCTAGGAGCAAGAGTGGAGTAGTGATGGATAAGAGTCTTGTCTAGGACTGGTGGGCAACAAGATATCATTATGGGAGGGTTGGGGAAGACAGTAGTGAGGATATTTTAGGACAGGTCGGGAGACAGTCAAAACTGAAATGACAAATATCCTCCCCATCCCTCCCACAGTGATATTCCACCACCCACCCAACATATGAAATATACTTGTCCATCTCTAGCGTGCCCCAGTTCCCAACTCCTTGGTACATGCCTCATATCTATGCAATAGACTCAGATGCAAGACCTGGCATGACAAATTTTTTCGAAAGTCTGTGCCGAATTTTATTAAATTAGTGGGGTGCCTTAACGATTTAAGAAATTTCACATGGGATGAAAGTCATCCAGAATCTTCTGAAGCCATTAAGGTGGTGCTTAGTAACCCACTAGTATTAGACATACCAAATTTTGAGGTCATGTTCTTCTTGCAGACAGACACCTAATTCTTCTGGAGTAGAAAGTGGTAGCTGTCCTCCTACAGGAACAGAATGGCAGGGGACGTGTTGCATGTAGATGCCCTATAGCAATGCACCTTGGGAACTTTCACCTGCGGAGATGAAATATTCTATGTATGAATGGGAAGCCTTGGCGGTTATGTTTGCCCTTAAGAAATTCAGATTTTATTTTGAACACCAGGAATTTTGTTTAGAGACTGACAATCAAGCTCTTAGTTAGGTTTTGGCTCATTATTTCCATAATACCCTCATAGGCATTTATAAAACCGTTGTCAAGATCAGACGACACATCACCTGGTCCTCCCTGTATAAGCAAGCCTGGAGGTTGGTGGGGTCAAGATCACTCAACATGTCACCTGGTACTCCCAGAATAAGACTGTCCAGAGGTTGGTGGAGGAGTGTGAGAGCCGTAAGGGAGCTGAGCCCAACTTGAATTCCCTCAAGTGGCTTTTAGAGCCTACCTGTTAGGAATGCCTGATGGATTAACTTTGTATGGATTATATAGGTCCATTTCATCAAGTGTGTGTGTGTGTGTGTGTATTAGGCACCTACTAGTTATCATGGATGACTTTTCTCGTTTTTTTTGACACATTCCAAGCAGAGAAATGACATTCCTGGCAGCTGGCCAGCATTTGTTATGAATTTTTTCTGTTTCCAGGCCACCGAGGATGCTTGATAGCTTCTGTTTCCCAGCTATTTGTGAGGTTCTGCTTTGACAATGGAATTAAAGATGTGACCACAAATCCTTTTACCAGCATACTTTGCTGACCAGGTGAACTGCAAGTTGAAGGCTGTGTTTATCTTTCACAACAAGGCTCAGACAACGTGGCTCAATTTTATCTTTAACACTGCACAACCCAAGTCCCTGGAGGCTGCTCCACTATCCCTTATGTTAGCACATCCAGTCAATTTTCCTCTTGTCAACCTGTAGTCAATCAATGATTTGCTTCAAGAACAAGTCACCCTAGCAGTAACACAGCACAACTGGAGCCAGACTAGACATAATACCAAAATTGTCCGAAACCCTAATATTGCTGAAAAGGGGGAGTTAGGGTTCGATAGCAAGCTAGCTCCTCAGTTGTTGGGACCCTGTTAGATTGTCAGGGTGGTGAGTTCGGCAAACCTCCTGGTTCTGAATTTATGGACGAGTAAAGCCTCACACATGCACATTACTCATATCAAGGAGAGGCATATGTAAAGGGCTCCTTAACGGTGGGGACGGGGGATTTTGGTTTGGTGGAGGAGGCTGAACCATGGTGGGCTCCCTCTTCGAATTCGAGCCCCATGTGCCTGGCAGATGTCACTTCTCACAGCTCAGAGCTCGTGGCACCAGTGGGCATTGTGGAGCAACAATGGGTGTAGAGGAACAGCAGTGGATCTCACGGGCAGTCGGTGTCTTGAAGCTGGACTGGAGGGTGAGTCATGCAGGGCTCGTGGGCAGCATGTACTGTTTAGCCGAACTTTATGTGGCAGTATCATTATACCATCACAATCATTACAATAATACAACCTTCTTTCAATAATGGTAACTGCCATAGGCTGATCAGCCCAAGATTATCATCACTCATCTAAAAGCTGGTGTGTACACCTCTGGCACAGACAAAAGTAGGGAGACATAGTGGCACAGAAGCAATGAGGCCTTCATAGATCACTGGAGGAAGTTGGAACCATATTTATACAATCAGGCCACTTCATTCCCATAAATTCTGGAAGGGGGGATGATCTCTGACGTTATGTTAAATCACATCCCAGATCTGTTCAACCAGGTTCAGGGCTGGCGAGTTGGGTGGCCAACACATTAATTGGAACTCACCACTGTGTTCCTGTTGCAGGGGCGACAGTCAGGGTGAATGACTGATCTGGTCTTGTAACATTAACCAAAACAGCCTTGCTGTGCTGGTACTGTAAACGGATGAAAGCAAGGGGAAACTATAGCCGTAATTTTTCACGAGGGGATGCAAATTTACTGTCCATTAAATGATGATGGTGTCCTCTTGGGTAAAATATTCCGGAAGTCAAATAGTCCCCCATTCAGATCTCCAGGATGACATCATTATCAGGAGACAGAAAACTTATGTTATACAAATTGGAACATGGAATGTCAGACCCTTTAATCAGGCAGGCAGGTTAGAAAATTTAAAAAGGGAAATGGATAGTGTAAAGATAAATATGGTGGGAATTGGTTAAGTATGATGGCATGGGGAATAAGACTTCTGGTCAGATGAACACAGGATTATAAATACAAAATCATATAGGGGTAATGGAGGAGTAGGTTTAAAAATGAATAAAAAACAGGAGTGCGGGTAAGCTACTATGAACAGCATAGTGAATGCAGTATTGCAGCCAAGATAGACACAAAGCCCACACTTACCACAGTAGTGTACAGGTTCATATGCCAACTAGGTCCCCAGATGATGAAGAGATTAAAGAAATGTATGATGAGATAAAAGAAATTATTCAGATAATGAAGGGAGGCGAAAATTTAATAGACATAATAGGTGATTGGAATTCAATAGTAGGAAAAGGAAGAGAAGGAAAAGGAGGAGGTGAATATGGAATGTGGGTAAGGAATGAAAGAGGAAGCCGTCTGGTAGAATTTTGTACAGAGCACAACTTCATCATACACTATGCGCTGAAAAGCTTCAGGCCACCCCCAAAAACTTACTTTTTCATATTTGGTGCATTGTGCTGCCACCTACTCCATATCAGAGACCTCAGTAGTCATTATACATCGTGAGAGAGCAAAATGGGGCGCTCCGCGGAGCTCATTGACTTTGAATGTGGTCAGGTGATAGGGTGTCATTGGTGTCACATGTCTGTATGCGAGCTTTCCACACTCCTGAACATTCCTACGTCCACTGTTTCTGATGAGATAGTGAAGTGGAAGCATGAAGTGACACATGCAGCACAAAAGCATACAGGCCAATCTTGTCTGCTGACTGAAAGATACCGCTGACATTTGGAGAAGGTTGTAATGTGTAATAAGCAGATATCTATTCAGACCTGAAAGAACTGCAAAAAGGTAGGAATTGTAAGAGATAGGATCTGGATAAAGTGAAAGGATCAGAGATTGTAGAGCGTTTCAGAAAGCACTAGGGAACCATTGACAAGGACATGGGTAAGAGATACAGCAGAAGAGAAAGGGTAGCTTTGAGAGATTACTAGTGAAAGTAGCAGAGGATCAAGTAGGTAAAAAGACGAGGCTAGTAGAAATCCTTGGGTAACAGAGGAGATACTGAATTAAATAGATGAATGGTGAAAATATAAAAATGCATTAAATGAAGCAGGCTGAAAGGAATACAAACGTCTCAAAAATGAGATCGACAGGAAGTGCAAAATGGCTCAGCAGGGATGGTAACAGGACAAATTCTAAGGATGTAGAGGCATATGTGACTAGGGGTAAGACAAACACTGCCTACTGGAATACTGAAGAGATCTATAGAGGGTCTATACAAGGGCGATGCACTTGAGGGCAATATTTTGAAAATGGAAGAGAACGTAGATGAGGATGAAATGGGAGGTACGATACTGCGTGAAGAATTTGACAGTGCTGAAAGACATAAGTTGAAACAAGGCCCTGGGAGGATACAACATCCATTAAAACTACTGATAGCCTTGGGACAGCCAGCCTTGAAAAAACTCTGCCATCTGGTCAGAAAAATGTATGAGACAGGCAAAATACCCCCAGACTCCAAGAAGAATATAATAATTGCAATTCCAAAGAAAGCAAATGTTGACAGGCATGAAAATTACCGATCTATCAGTTTAATAAGTCATGGCTGTAGAATACTAACATAAATTCTGTACAGTCGAATGGAAAAACTGGTAGGTGCTGACCTCAGGGAAGATTAGTTTCGATTCCGTAGAAACGTTGGAACACGTGAGGCAATACCGACCCTATGATTTATCTTAGATGATAGATGAAGGAAAGGCAAACCCACATTTCTAGTATTTGTAAACTTAAAGAAGCTTTCGACAATGTTGACTGGCATACTCTCTTTCAATTCTAAAGGTGGCAGTCGTCAAATGCAGGGAGTGAAAGGCTATTTACAATTTGTACAGAAACCAGATGGCAGTTATAAAAGGGGAGGAGCAAAAGGGAAGCAGTGGTTGGGAAGGGAGTGAGACAGGGTTTTAGCCTATCCCTGGTGTCGCTCAGTCTGCATATTGAGCAAGCAATAAAGGGAACAAATGAAAAATTTTGAGTAGGAATTAAAATCCAGGGAGGAGAAATAAAAACTTTGAGGTTAGCCAATGACATTGTAATTCCGTCAGAGACAGTAAAGGGCCTGGAAGATCAGTTGAACAGAATGGACAGCACATTCAAAGAGGGATATAAGACGAACATCAACAAAAGCAAAACAAGAATAATGGAATGTAGTTGAATTAAATTGGGTGATGATGACAGAATTGCATTATGAAATAAGACAATTAAGGTAATAGATAACTTTTGCTATTTGGGGAGCAAAATAACTGACGAAGGTTGAAGTAGAGAGAATATAAAATGTAGTCTCGCAGTGCCAAGGACAGCATTTCTGAAGAAGAGAAATTTGTTCACATTGAGCATACATTTAAGTGTCAGGAAGTCTTTTCAGAAAGTATTTGCATTGAGTGTATCCATGTATGGAAGTGAAACATGGACGAAATGTGGTGCTACAGAAGAATGCTGAAGATTAGATGGGTAGATTATGTGACTAATGAGGAGATACAGAATAGAATTGGGAAGAAGAGGAATTTGTGGCACAACTTAACTATAGGGTGGCATATAAAATGTGTTACCAATTGTTTGTTTTACAATTTACCCCACACATTAGATACTCCGCTGGGATCTCTACAGCAGTACCAGCAGAGCTTGGAAAAACAAATGAGTTACGAAATGACATGTAATTCACGATACTGCCACTAGGAGACTAGTAACCAGCAATGGCTGACAATGGAAGACTGACAACACAGCAACGATCGGCAATTGTGTTACTTTTTCATGAAATGAAAAGCCTTGTTGTGACTCAGAGGCGTTTTCGACAACAGTTTAACACACGATGGGTCCCTTGCAAGAAGACCATTCACGGGTTGTACGATAAATTTGTACAGGAAGGAACAGTATTGGAATCGAAGCGACCTCGGCCTAAGCCTGTTTGTTCGCCAGAGAATATTTAAGCAGTACGAGTTGCTGTACAGAGAAGTCCCGGGAAATTGTGTAGAAAGGCAGCAGTGCAACTGGGAATACCCAGTCGCTCCATTCAATGCATTCTTAAAAGTGGCCTCCACATGTACCCATACAAGATGACCTGTGCACAGAAGCTCACTGAAGAACACAAGCAGCAGAGACTACTGTTTGCTCAGTGGGTGGAGGATAGGGAAGAAACTCTCAACAACGTTTGGTTTTCAGATGAGGCACATTTTCATTTAGATGGTGTGGTTAACAAACAAAATGTACGCTTTTGGGCCACTGAAAACCCACAAGTGCTTCATAAATGACATTATGCTCCGAGGATTACAGCGTGGGCAGCAATTTCCAGTCACGGACTTACTGGACCCTTTTTCTTTGAAGAAACTGAACAGTGAACGTTATTTGAGCATGCTTCGCAAAAGATTTATTCCTCAGCTTCTTGCTACTGCCTTGCCCTTCAACACACAGTGATTCATGCAAGATGGAGCAAGGCCACATACTGCAAACACTGTGTTGGAGATTTTACACAAGCATTTCGACATGCGGATCATTTCACTCAGGTTTCCAGGTTGCTTCAATGATGGACAAAATTGGCCCCCCAATAGTCCAGACCTCAATCCATGTGACTCTTTTCTTTGGGGGTACCTAAAGGAAAAAAAATTCCTGAAATGTCCACGTGATTTAATGGAGCTCAGAAGACTTATTCTTTAAGCTTTCAGTGAAATTAGGGAAGACATGTGCTGTAGGGTACTCACTAACTTCAGCGTTCCTTTGAAGAAAGTTGGGAATCAAAATGGTGGGCATATTGAGCATGTACTGAGTTAGAACAAATCTCCATGGACGGCTCTTCGTTATAGCATATGTTCCTTTTGGATTGTATTGACAATAAAGTTTATATTCAAAAACTTAATGGTAACACATTTCGTTCGCCACCCTATAGAAGAAGGGACTGGTTGGTAGGACAGGTTCTGAGCCATCAAGGGAACATTGATTTAGTATTGGAGGGAAGGGTGAAGGATGAAAATCAGAGGGAGACCAAGACATGAATACACTAAACAGATTCAGAAGGATGTGGGTTGCAGTAGTTACTCGGGGATGAAGAAGCTTGCACAGGATAAAGTGGCATGGAGAGCTGCATCAATCCAGTCTTGCCACTGAAGAGCACAACAACAATAGAAGGGGTGGATGTGCTTTGCAACCAGTTTACAATACTTCTTTTGTGACACAGTGCCTCACACAAGCTCCACTGGACCCATGGGTGCCCACGTGGTTGTTTCCCAGAGTATAATGGAGGCCCCTACAGTACAGGAGTCAAGAGGCTGTTCCCCTTGTGGGTGACGGAAATGCACCCTCCCAAAGGCACGATGAAGGTATCAGGATTCATCAGACCAAGCAGTGCTCGGCCATTGTGCCAACATCCAGCGCCAACAGTTACATACCTATTTCAGTTGTTGTCGATGTCATGGCGTGGGTCATCAGCGGCACAGACTCATCATTAGGAGTGTTTGGAGCATTGTGCATTCAGACACAATTGTACTCGCCCAGCATTAATGTCTGATGTTAGTTACATCACAGTTTGTTGCCTGTCTTGTTTTACCAGCCTGCCTAGCCTATGATGTCTACCATCTGTGATGAGGAGTACTTGCCCAACCCCATAACGTCTGGCCATGGTCTCACCTTTGTTTTGCCATGTGTTGAAGACAACTGCCATATTACTACTTCAACACCCGGCAAGCTGTGCAGCTTCCAAAACGTTTGAGGCAACTGTAAAATGCATCAATTTATTACAAGGGTGTGCCAGAAAATAATGCCTCCAAAATTTTGATTCTGTTCTTAATATCAGTTGTCATGCATATGACACTGTTGATGTTACCACTTTGCTGACACAGTATGCAGCACCCTCCTGATGAACAGTTCTGAACTGAAGGGTGTGTGTGTTATTTAACTGTGTCAGCATGTGAGAAAACCCTCAGACAACAGAGCACCAATTCAAATAGTTCATCCACATGTGGAGCACCCTCTCCTTCAGCATGACAATGCCAGACCATACACAACTTTTTTTTTTGCACCTGCAACAGTCTGACGCCTTTGATTCATTATTATTGATCATCCTCCATAGTGACCTGGTTTGAGCCAATGAATTTTCAACTGTTTGCAAAACTTAAAGAACACCTTCAGGGACTCAACTTTGATAGTGATGAATTAGTGTAAGCGTAGGTGAGGCTGTGGGTCTGCCAACGAAGTCAAGCATTCTACAGTGACGACACCAACAACCTGGTGTCTCACTGGGAGAAAGGTGTTCAGTGCCACGGTGACTATGTTAGAAATAAATACACAAACATGAAGAATAAATATGTTAAATATTAAGTTTGTTTTAATTAAAATGCTTCAATGATTTCCGAATAGAAATTTTGTGTCATTACTTTCCAGCATGTGCTCATGCCCAAAATATACACCAATTAAAAATTAACATTTAATTAATTTGGCAAAGAAGGTGGCTTTCAACTGATACAATGTTAAGGTCATAGGGAAGTTCAGTTCATCAACTAACACAGCACACGAGTATGAGAAGACTTCTTGTAGGTAAAAAGTTACATTATGGGCACCATTTGGATGTTTTGGTTAACATTAGGCTGTGCTACTGATCAATTTGTTACCATATCCTTTACTTGGCTTTCACATTTCTAGACTTTGTCAGCTCACAGCCACACTGCCACTTTTGAACATAGGCTAAGCCTTGAGATGCACTACGAATCAGACTCCCACTACAACCAATGTTACAAGGGGGGAGTGGGTCTAGAACCACATTTTAACCTTGTAGCCTTTGAATAGTTCTCCAGTTTAGGTCCAAAGTCAATGGATCTTCAAACTGCTTTTCATTTACATGATGTGTCTTGTGCATACATATCATCCTGAATGCCAATCCATCATTACATCAGGGTTCAAAGCCAAAGCCTGAACTGTGTTGGGTCTAACCACTCTTTTACTGTATTTAATAAAATTTAGTATATTTATTTTCCTATCATTTCCTCACAGTGATTGTTTAGGATTACTGTTGTGATAATGCTTGTCAAATGAATTGCAAGCTGTTCACATAGTTTGTATAATCTATAACGAAGTACTCGCATATATTCAAATGCAAATGCTGCATTAATGCTATCCCAGTACTTCTGCAGTTGCACTCAAGATGTATGTTGAAGCAGATTTTTTCAGCACAGATAGTTCACAAGTAGTTTGCGTGATTGTGTCAGTGCGCTCAATTCTCATTTGCAGGATAAAAATACTAGTGGCACCAAGTGAATTTGTTTGCTGCTGATAGGTGAATACCCTACAACCGGTTGCACTACTTCAGATTTCAAGTGACATGTATATGTAAGATTATTTACACCAGTAACTGTAACATTGTGACAGTTTCACAAACAATATGAGTAACAATGTGCAGCAAATGCAGAAAGTGGTTATGAACAAACCTGTCAATATTTAATGTGTAGCCCCATGGCTTCATCAAAACTTTGCTGAAAAAACATACAAATTCATTCTGCTGTGTAACAATTTATGCTTCCATGTGATATTTGTCTGAAATTTAACTTTACTGCTGAGAGTTCTACTTACATATGGTTCACATATTCAAAGTAAACAAAATGTACTTCTCAGATTAGTGACCATGCAAGTGTCACTTCAAAATTATTCATAAATAATTTATTTTACATTATCAGTAAATAAATTACAATTCTCATTCCATACGACGATACACTGCAATAATGCATTAACTGCAGCCATACCATTTATAAATTTAATGGCACTGCTAAGGTTCACTACAGTCATAATCATTCTTAAGTTGCACATTAAGGTTGTCATTCAAAAGAAGTGTATCAGAGCAGAATATACCCACTTTATGGCAACCAGTTTATCAGTATAATTGGGTTGTGCATTAAAAAAGTTTTGCATGTTTACTAACCATTAAATTGAAACTCTTGCTCAATTCTGTGTGAGGTTTAATACAAGGCTTATTTCAATGCACTGTGCAAAATGTCATATTTAAGACAGTAAGTTCATCAGTTTAGTAAACCGAATTATTCATGTTTCCAGCTGTATGACATCAATTGTACGTATTCACGCATCACACTGCACACAGAAATTAATGAAACCCTGTTAAGAAATACAAGTAAGCCACTTACTATGAAGTGTAACTCAGTTTGTACTTCATCAGTTTCATCTTTTTTTATCCACTTAGTTGGCTCCTGGTCCATCGCTTCAGTTCTACAGTTTGAAAAGAAAAAGCAATCAGATAAGAATAGTTTTTGGCCCACTCAGTTTCTGTTTTTACCATGAGGTATAGCTCAAAGGCAGTATTGTCACTCATATATTGCGTGCAGTAAATGGGTGATTACACACGAAACAGATGCAAAGTGGCTGAGGAAAAGTGTGTTCATTGATATAAACTCATTCACATTTTGCAGGTCATGAAGATTGAGAACAATCATAAAACAACACGCAATGGAAACAGAGCATTTAAATTTGCTACTGCTTCTTTGTAACACTGGCTCATGGATACCATCCTGTTGTGACAATTATGGAAGATGTGTAATTTTGTGTGCATGCATTAACTTCAGCATTACAAACAATCACAGCAGTCAATAGATTGCAGCAATATTACTTAATAACATCAAATATTCCATTCTATACTTGGTTCATTGTGTTAATTTCAGTGTGATAGGGACATGAAGAAAATCCGGATATACGGATTGTTTATCAGTGAATATGCATTTTCAACGTAGGCATTACCTTGAAACTTACTTCATCTGTATTCATTCACGGATGTATGCTCAATTTACAGGAAGTGTCATCATTTTAGAATCTTTACCTGCTATTAAAGGAAACCAATACCTGCACTGTAGACTGCACATTGCAATGCAGAAGTTCTCATTCTTGATTACCATCAAGATTAAACATTGGTTAGCATTTTCTAACAAAACTGATTTACTGAAACGACTTCATACTAACTGTAAATATGATGAATGATCTATTGAGTTCTGATGACATGTAATGCTTTACGTTAGGCAGATTATAGTTAATCTGTACCTTGTATCTCGCCAGTTCGTAAATGATGTTGCAGTACTCTTACACAGAACTCCATTAAAACCCACACACTACAACAAACTGGTATTTACATATGATTACACGAATACTAACAACACGAATAATCAAAGCACAGTGAAAACTAACAAAATGCAACAGAATTGCAGCATTTCCTTTCATGCGAACATACTCAAACCATGAAATGATGTAACTGTGGGCACTTTAAAAAATGCTTACGTTAGCCCTAAGATCTGGAGCCGCTTTATGTCTACATCACATCACAGAAAATTATCATCACAATCATTATTACTGCTAAGTAAGTCAAAATAACCATACTAACATGGACAACCTTTGAATTTAACTGTCCGCCTTTTCTCGTTAGCCACGAAGTATATGAGGAGATTACTTCGTAGACAAACTGCTCCTGACAGCACGTCACACACTCAGCCGTTTCTTTTACGAAGATACACGTAGCGATTTTAACGGTCAGGCCAAAAACAAGCACTAACAACTCAGGTATTTAGTTGTTACGAACATAACCTGAAAAATTACAACATTCACACTCCGTCACCAAGCACACTATAGGTGATGTGATCACAATTAAATACGGAATAAACTCTCATCCTTATGCACCCATTAAAAATTAAAACATAAAAAAGAGAGCAGCCTCAAACAGCAGTCATAACAAGATATTCGTGAACTAGTACACTCATTAAACTCAACTGTTACTGTGATAGAAGTTAAGTACCATGTTAATTTACTTCCGAAACACATTTCTTCACTTATTCGTGTTTGCAGTTTATAAACGCTTATAAATTACCTGGAGAATATCACACACAAATTTCCACAACACCCCAAGGTTGCTGCTGACTACACAGTACACGAAGGGTGACAGTATCGCAGAACCAGCAGATGCATTCAAAACCAGCGTGAATCTTGTCGCTCGTGTGGCCAACAGCAGAATTTTACGTCTTTTTCAGTGAGTGTTACGAGATATGTAATTAACAGTTTTTTCTGTATTTTCTATAGTATTTGCGTGCATTAGTGTGAAATAGACTTGATAAATTGAAGGTTTCAGTTTTTATTTGCGTTTGAATAGGAAAAGCGAAGGACAGCTTCGCGTGTACGCAAACGTTTGTTTACATTCTTAAATTACATTGTTAAATGTGCGGGATCATCAATTAAGTAGTGCACAGTACTCAGTATTTACGTTTATTAGTGTCATTTAGACTCGATACATTGAACATAGCAGTTTTTATACATTTTATTAGGTCATTTTTCGCGTGTACGTGAACGTTTGTTTACATTATAAATACGAGGGTTAATCAGTTTAAGTTAGTGTTGGATGCTTAGTGTTCACGCTTATTAGTGTCATTTAGGCTCGTTACATTGAAGGTAGCAGTTTTTATACGTTTTATTAGGAAAAGTGATACTGACGGTGAACTCTAACGCCACTTGCATACGTTTGACTAGCGTTAACAGTTAAGTAGACGTAAAATACGTGGTAAATTGGTGTTACACTAAAATGTCTGAGTAAATCAATGTTACAATAAAACTTCTGAGCCATTCTTACATACCGTTTAGTTAGCAGAAATCTAATACTCTCCTCACCGTCTGCTTATTTTCCTTAGCTTGTTGTGGACATTAGTGATCGTGTACTGTGAGCCTATGGGTTACTATAAAGTAGAACTCGTATTTGTGCTTTTCATTCTGAACTCTTATTGTTAGCTAAAGGTTTTGATTTGTACCTGCATCTGTCAGTGTACAATACTCAGTATTTACGTTTATTTGTGTCATTTCGACTCGATACATTGAATGTAGCCGTTTTTATAGTTTAGGTCATTTTCGCGTGTACGTAAACATTTGTTTACACTGTAAATGCGAGGGATAACCAGTAGGTGTAGTTTACCGCTGGTTACTGTTTAACATTTATAAATAACATTCACTATATAGCCCCTAGCAGTATACTGTAGGTCACTGTTTTTTCCTGTAGTATCCACTTGATAGCCCTAGCAGCAAAATAAGCACCAGATCTAGCTTCTACCATAAATATTTATTGTTTTTCATTGTTGAGTGTCCTTTCTGCCACCTAGAGTGTAGTTGTTAACCTAGTGTGGCAGTAGGTTTCCTTAAGTTTCTTATAGTAAATCACATATTAGCTAGATGGATAGGGACTGTGTCTGTTGTGTGCGGATGCAGGAGGAGTTAGCCACAGTCCAAATGCAGCTGGAAGCTTTGTTGGCCACAGTCAACTGGCTCCAGAGTGCCACCTTGAGGTGCGGTGGGGATGGGGTACCTGGAGCAGCCTTTTCTGTACTAGATGTGCGGGCAGAGGGGCGGGGGAGAGATGTCACAGCTCTCTGTCACTGAGCCGACCTATACTAGTAACATAAAACTGTTTATTTGCTGCCATTAATCATCAATGAGGAAAGATGTCAACAAACCTAACTCAAAAACTTCATAAAAAGACTGAAAGTATTACAAAAACACACACACATGGAAAAATATCCTAAATGTAAAACCAAAATGAACTCCCAACACTGAAAAGATAGTCAACAAAAATGTAATAAAGGAGAAATTTTTAAAAAGAAAATCTGAAACTAAATATAATGTGTCATTTCTTATTAATGTGCTCTATTTGTATGTATACAGTCAATTGAATAAAGTTGAAAAAAGGTTCAAGTCATGGCTGTGATAAAAATTTTAATTAATTTCTTCAGCTTCTACAATTATTAAAGATAAAGCTGAGACTCATACACCTCAAGGAAACTTTAAAACCATCAGTTCATGAAATGAAAGAAAATGATCTGTTTTATGCCCAATTGTGCAATAAAATCTTCAAAGAAATGTAAATCCAAGTGTGTGAAATATCTTTATTGATTTATGAATATTTCAATACCATAAACAGAGGATCATTTATAATTTTTGTCTGTCTGATGCAGTGTATGCGGTACTTTCACTCCTGTGCACTTCACACGTGTGAAAGAGGCATCAAGGGACTCCAAACCTCCTGTTTGTGTATTAGTCAGTACAGTATCTTCTCTGAAAAATAACATGAAGAATGACAGAGAGCTTGGATCATTCCCTGGCTGATTGCTGTGTCCTAAGGACAAGTCTTCAAATGTGTGATTAAGTGGACTAAAATGATTTTTTTTCTAGTCAAATTTGTCACCACCCTTTCTTCCTCGGACAGACTATCAATTACATCTTGTTGACACAAGACTACATGTTACACTTGTTGAGGTACATGACTTCAAGACTGTCATGGTAAGAATCTGTGGAGGAGTTACCATGTCATGTGTGTGTGTGTGTGTGTGTGTGTGTGTGTGTGTGTGTGTGTGTTTGTTTAGTTTGTCCCCACCCAAAAACCCCCAATTTCCCACACTGGTCCCGTGAGTTTGATTATATTTATGGATTTTGTAATCGTGTTTACATAATGACCTCATAGGCGCCATATTGGAGACATTGTGAATGGTCGTGTCCACCATATTGGTGACGTCATTGGTCAAAGCATACGGGTGGAATTGGACATTTCCGTAATCCCAAACATTTTTATTCTAATCTTGATGAACAGTAAGATGAAGTAAAATTGAATGCAGTGAAATAATATCGTAGTAGACACAGTACTTCTACTACTACCACCAACTTAGTAGCTAGAACTGTGAGAAACTGCTAAAAAATAGGTTCAAAGCTCTATTGTGCACTTAAATTCATGAACAGTACACAGCTGCCTGTGAAGTTGCACATTTATACTTGTCATTAGTGGTCAGGGGGCAGCAGGATGGCTTAAGTTAACTCATCAATAGCGCTCAAGGAAAACCCACAAGCTGTGCTTAAACTCGTCAAAAGTACCTGGTGACCGGCAGAACATGAAGACAGTACTCAACAACAACAGTTAAAGGACTATGGACAGATGAGACAGTGGTTGGCCAAGAAATTTATTTCGAGGGTAAGCCCTGAAATTGTCATTTTGTATATAGCTCAGTTGGTCAGTTTCATACTGCATCATGCCCAAAAACAAGTGTGTCCATTCATAGTAGTGAATCATATTAAAAAAAAAAACTGTGTTATTAAAAACTAAGTTAAGGAAAAACTGTAGTGTCCTACGATTTTGAACCAAGCATCACAAGAAGTGAACCAAGTATGGCTTATCCCTGGACAATAAGAATAACAATAAAGATGATGATGATGATGATGTAGTAGTATTCCACATTAATATTAAAGGAAATAATTTTCAACAGACAAAACATCATGCTGCGTTAACTGAAGCCTGTGTCATTCGAAGGAATTAATTAATTCATTGTATATGTGCTATGCCAATCAACGATATCAATTCATTTTGAAATGTGAATTGACCACCTAGTATCTGTTAATGATCAACTTAGGTGGCAACCACTGATCAATGCAACTAGCTGATAGTAATAATTTGAATCTAAGCTTGCTTGCTAAAGAGACTTGATTTTGTAACCCCAAATACAGACTCACATAAGTGCCAAGAGCAGACATTATCAACAAATATTGACTGCAATATCAGACAGTTCTGTGTCGCCTCGCTTTCATGCTAATGGAGGACATTTTGAACATTTCCTGTAACACAGTGTTTGAAGTCACGCTGGTACATTCTGTTGCTGTGTGTTTCCATTCCATGATTAATGTGATTTGAAGAGAAGTAATAAAATGAGCTCTAACATGGAAATTAAGCATTTCCGGACACATGTCCACATAACATATTTTCTTCCTTTGTGTGTGAGGAATATTTCCTGAAAGTTTGGCCGTACCTTTTTGTAACACCCTGTATAATAACCATTTTGATTTTTCCAGCATAATTATTCATAGTTTTCTTATCAGGTTGCCTACTATAGTGAAAAACCATCATGACAATGTATCTAATTGACTGCCATTTCATATGAGATGCTATTTCTCAATAATGGCATGCCTCACTACTTCATTTTCATCACTGGCACCACAGCACGCACACAATGCATTAGGGGCAGCATTGATGTGCCTGGTACATATGTCACTCCATATTTTGATCTACATAATATTGCTATCTCCAAAAACAGTATCAATCAATAGCTCACAGAGTAAATTTTATACATGAGATATTTCATCTACCTTTTTTCAATTACTGTAGAAGTAACATGGGGTCAGATTTCTGACACTACTCTGTTTGTTTTAGTGTAACTCAAACCATGTACACAAAATATGAATCATTCTGTATAGAAAGTGAACATTTCAGAAGTAATTTTCTGTTAATCAGTAATGTAACAAAACAAATCTGTAAGCATGTAAGACTCTGAAACCCTTAACATGGGATTATAAAAGAAAGAAGTTATTTTGAAATAACAAATGAATGGAGAGGTGAAACAATTAGTAATAGGGTAAAAGGAACTACTACTATCAATAAGTAAGATATTGTAACAGACTACTGCACACAATGAAGTAGAGGAGTATATATGTAAAATAAGTTACAAATGTAAGACAGGACACAAGATAAGATAAAAAATACAACATTATAACAAGGTTTATGGTACATTAATAAATAATCTAGAGAAAATTTATAACTGGTAGAAAATAAACTTTTTCTCGCTTGCATTGAAGTTTCAACACAAAACTTTCCAAGAAGAGACTTAACTCTGTCAAAATTTTAGGTCTGGTACTAATTTTATATTAACCACAACAGAGCAGAAAGTAAAAAAGAAGTCCATAAATGGAAAAAAAGTCGTTAAGATTTGAGCGTTATGCTATGTCATCACTAAAAGCATGCACAGTATAAGTGCTATCTTACGTCAATTTCGCCTCAACTTTCCAAAGTATCTAAAGAATCAAGAGTTGTACTCTTATACAGAATGGGTAATGCTGAATATATAAAATTGTACTTAGGAAACTCGGGCAATAGCCTCAGACCACAGGGCACATACAGCTACTTCTGCATTTGATCACTTGGGCCTTAGAAACACAAATGTTTCTACAACTTCTTAAACAGTGACAATAAACTGCAGAACTCTGGGATCACGATCTACGTTGGTGGAGTTGCAAGAGGAGTTAATTAAGACCAAATAATATGTAGAAAGGTTATCAGAAGCGTTGAAAAAATCCAGACCAAATGGAATTAAAATCAGGCCGTATGTTTTATTACAGATGAAAAGAGTGGAAATAAATACAAGTGTAGCCTTTGTAGCAAATAAGAAAATTAAAAATACTACAGGTATTAAAGGAAACTCAAATATTATATTAAAACTGGTTTTAAAAATAAAAAAGAGATATACTGTGGCAATCGCTTGAACCTATGGACCAACACTCAGATGCTGTTGAGGTATAACACCTCTACAAATATTTACAGTTATTTCAAGCAGAATGACCTCCTCCAAACCAACAAGCACGAATTCTGAAAACCTCCATCACACAACACCCCCCTACAATTTTTGTATTTATTTATTTGTTTTACTCCACATACCATCCTCAAAGACAAAGATTGAGGGAATAACGTAGATGGAATATTTCCTGATTTATAAAAACAATTTGACTTAATACTGCACCAATGTTTATTATCAAAAGTATGGTGATATGGGTATCAGACAACATATGTGACTGGGTTGATGTTTTCTATGTAAACAGGGTACAGCATCATCCCTAGACTGTAAATTGATGGGGTAACAGAATGTAAATTATACCAAAATCTGTTCTAAACATTTCTGAGATTTGCTGGATCCACTACAGTTTATGCTATAGGTATATCTTTATACTTGGTCAAGCGATCAAACTGAGCTATAATCTTCTGATTTGTAATTCAACGTTGACAGGCAATGTGAAATACAGTATCTATAATGGTCTAGTGCAGGGTCATGTAAATTTCTTAGTTCTGCCCAATTTCATGGCAGTTTGTCATAACATCCCATGATCTCCCAATGGGTATATCAGCATCGTAGCATCCTTTCAACTATGGAGCTGTCTCCATGTTCAGCTGCATTGTTCTGCTGAACAATCTGTAATGGTCTAGTGCATGGTCATGTAAATTTCTTAGTTCTGCCCAATTTCATGGCAGTTTGTCAAAACATCCCATGATCTCCTAATGGGTATATCAGCATCCTAGCATCCTTTCAACTATGGAGCTGTCTCCATGTTCAGCTGCATTGTTCTGCTGAATTCTCTTCAAAATAAATGTTAACCTTTTAGCCAGGTACTTCACTTTGTTGGAATTCATTTCGGGTGACAGCTTATAAGTCTTGAAACATGAATGGATTTTGTGGTGATAAACAACCTCAAAGGGAATCGACACTGTGGTTTCATGTATTCTGGTGTTGTATGACGGTAATCACATATGGTAATAGACAATCCCAGTCTGAAGGGAAGCTAATCATGTTATAAGATAAGATTCTAGGTACTGTTTTATGAATGTGTTCAACCCTGCTATTACTCTTAGAATGAAATGACGTAGCTCTGAACTTCTTTATTTTAAACAGTCAAGATAACTGTATGATAAGATTGGCCATAACGTTTGTCCCTCAGTCTGCTATAATGGCCTCTGGACTTCTAGATTATAGTGCAAAATAAGTTACCAGTGCTCTCACAACCATCTCAGTGGCCATGTCTGCAGTGGGTCACACAATAAGATGATGAGAGAAACGGTCAGCGACAGATAAAATGTATGTTACTTTTTACTGTTAAGGCAAATGGTCCTGCAATATAGAGTGCTAAGACTTTGAAAGGTCCAGCTACCTCAGATGTAGTTTAAAGAGGTACATTTGGTTTTTGTTCTTGCACTCTCTGCAAAAAGACAATTTTGAACATAATATCCTAATTTATTTGTGGCACTTTCCCCATTACGATGTGTCTGTATACACTCATGACTTTGTCGCAGTATATACTTGCCAGTAGTCTTGGGATTCTTGTGCCTTCTTTAATTCCTCAGTAAGCACATCATCTACTTGCAGGATCTTAATTTTTGTACTCAAGGCACCTGGATTCTGATTTAACTTTCCAGGCTTAAGTCTGGTTATGTAGTCATATTCACAGAGTTTTAAGGCCAATCTAACAAGTCCACTGCTGGGATCCTTTAAACTCAAAAGGCACTGTAAAGCAACACGATCTGCAATTACTGTGAACTGTCATGCCTATAGGTGACACTGACAGTAATGGGTGCCAAAAACAAGAATCAGAAGTTCATTTTGTGTGGTGGTGTAATTTTGCACAGCTGCTACAGCTGACGTGAAGCATAACCAATTGGTTTTTCTTCACCATTTTGTATCTGACTCAAAATACAACCAGCTGAGACATTGCTAGCATCACGCAACAAGATTAAAGGTAGAGCAAAATGCCGATAACCCAAGACAGGTGTACTTGTTAAGAATGTCTTTCAGTTTTAACATGGCCCTCCTGCTAATCATTGTCCAGACAGGAGCAACTCCCTTCGTTAGTAATTTTGCAAGCCATTTTGTGGTGACCGGATAGTTCTCCACAAAACGGCGATAGTAATTTATTAACCTGAGAAATCAGTTGCAATTCTTTAATGTTCCTGGATGCTGGAAAATCATTCACTGCATTTTTTAATTGTGGTTCTGTTCTTGACCATCTGCTAAAATTATATGGCCTGGATAGTGCAATTATGATAGTGCAAAATCGCAGTTTTTGAATTTCAAATTTATATTAGCATCACTAAAATGGGTTAGTATGTTTTTTAGTTATTTTGCATGTTCTGTCACTGAATTTGAAAAGACAACTGTGTTATCCAGGTATACTAGTCACATGGTTGGCTTTAAACCTCCTAAAAGTAAATCAGCAAAATGTTAAAATTTTGTGGAGGGGGAGAGGCGGATGTTTGGGGGGGAGGGGGTGCGGGAAGGGCTTTCTTTGATATTCATAATGCCCACAGGGTACAACAAAAGCTGTCTTTTTCTCCATCTTTAATAGCTACATGAATCTGATAGTAGCTGGAGCATGGTGAAGAATTTGCATTTGACAAGATGATTGAAAATATCATCAATCCTTGCAAAAAATGCTGCAAGCTTTTCCTCTGTAACTGGTTTTGTTGGGGACTACCACTGTAACGAGCGTACATAAACAAGGTGTATACGACCCGGGACAACCCGGTTTTTTTTAGAATTCTAGGTATTTTTCATTGTTTTCAGTTAATTTTTTGTAATTTTGACTGGTAAGAACCGATACTCTAACAAAGGATATTACTGTACCCCACTACTGCAGAATAATACTTCGACAATAAAAGATAAACGAGAGAAAAAGAACGAAAATTACTTAAATTGCAAAGGAAATGCACCATATACAATGACGACACACAGTGCTCGTGCAAGTGTCTGCCAAATGCAAAATGTGTCAAAGGCTTTAGGAAGACTATGCAATGCTTCATAACAACAAATTGCCTCCGCTGAGTGCGAAGTCACAACTGTCTACATTAGATTCGTTTTAGCAGTTACGAGCGGGCTCATGCGCATGCGGAGTTGAGTTGCTTTTGAGTAGTAGATTCTCCTAATTCTGGCTAAAGGAATGTGGATGTTGGCTGTGCAAGCAGTCGCATCAAGCAGCTAGATGCTACCGGGGAAAGGGGGCGCCAAATTCATATTTGTCTATTGATTATTCATATGATTTTGAAACGCATCCCTATTGGATTTTGAACATTTTTGAACACATTTTAAGTTGATTTCTGACTGAATCATAAGTAGATTTTTGAATGCATGCATAGTGTATGTGATGTCTCATCGCATCTAGAAATAAACTTCCCGTAGATGGGACAGGGCTATACGATCTGAGCGGACTAAAGCCAAACGGGTGAATGCCAATTGCCGTCTGATTATGTGGTTGATTGGGTTTGTGAAAGATCAGTGTTGTTATAATTACTAGCGAAATGCATAGATTCAGACTACCCGACTGGAAATAAACAACTGTCAGGAATAACAGGTGAGAAAGATTATGTATTATCTTCTCTGTGTATCAAAGGAATTGAAATTTTGACAGAAAATTTTTGGCCATATCGCTACACTAGTAAGGACCAGTAGCACAGTTCTCGTCTAGCAGCCACTTAAGCTCTATTCTGGAAGGAACATGGAAAACATGTTGCACAAAAACGTAAAATGCCTAACCGGAAAATAATTGCGGGATAACCTAACGTGTGATTCTGGCAGGGTTAGTGAAGTTAATCAGCGAACAAATTTTGACAATGGCACGAATAGCTACAGAATTGGTGGTGACAAGATTGTTTGTGGAACGAGGAAGGAGAGGAAACGGGGACAAATTATGGGAGAATAAGACAATCCCAAATTTATATAAAAATTTCGTAATTATACTTTTCGGTCTCATGCTTGAGAAACTGGTGCATATGAATGAAAGTGAAACTATTTCCTAACATTAAGTTTTTTTGTTTGTAGTAGGCCTAATAGGCATTTGATATTGGTACTTCATGAATTATATTCTGTAGTGTTATAAAAATGGCCATTGGTGCCAAGACAGTCTTGTTTATTTGGTGTGTGTTACAAAACTGCTGACATATTAAAAGGCCTATTTTGTTTTATCTAGCAGACAGCGACAAAATAGATGTAATCAGATCGAGAAACCACACCAGTCTTGGGTATTATTTCTGTTAACAGCTTTTTGAGTATTAGATAATGACATTTTGATTTTTCATGTAGCAAAACGTTTCACGAACTTTGATGAGGTAATACCGTAGATCCTTTCCCAGAAAGGAAAGCACACCATGAAAAGCTGTAGTGAGATTAGAGAGAAAAAATGCTAGGAGCTAAGGATTGAAGAAATCCATAATTTCTTGATTATCTCTTGTCTTTATTGGTTTTATGTATCCTATATTTAATTTTATGTCGCACAAAACAGCAAGTTATTAGCCAATAGGCAAGAAATAGTTCAGATTTTCTGAAGAGTTCTTGTTCTCCTGATTACAAACAATCCCATCTGCTATTAATTGTGAGATTTTGTTTTTTGAAAAGGGGCAGGCTGTCTAACTGGTTGACTGGGAACAGGCGAGGCCCCACAGGACATTTCAATTTCCACTGTCCTGAATATAGTTTGATGGCATCCATTACAAAATATACATGTTTCAATTCCACAGAGCGAAATACAGTGACATGCGTTAGAAGAATGATTTGTCAAGAGGCATGGCACTGCACTTTGGCGTACTTAAGACCAAATAATATGTCTTACATTTCCTCGAACACACATGTTTTATGCTTCAGACTTTTCAGAAAGATGTGCGCTACAAGATGAACATATTTTTGAAAATTCGATTTTTTTAGTATTGATCCGGTACGCAAATATCGTAGATATGGGGCTGATGCGCAGAGCAGTCAGAGTAGAGTTGTAGTGGGTAGTCTCCACTTGATCCGTGTCTACATTTAGTGATTTTGCTGTTTCGCCTTCATGTACTCTCACGTCAAATCGAAACAAAACGGATGTCTGTGGCCGGGAGTGGCCGGGAGCTATCAAGTGAATTAAAATACATTCACATAATTATGGAAGGCTAAAATATGGCATTAGTTTCAGATTTTATTTTATTTCTACCTTTCTGACAGTCAAGCATTAATCACCTTGTGGAACAATGAAGTTATTTTTGTCTGTTTGCTAAAGAAATTTGGCTTTTATTAACCTTTTCTGCAGTGGCAGTCAATGTATTTGAAACAAAACGTTTAATTCCACAGTGCTGGCTGGTTTCAACTGTTCGCTGCATTCCCCCCCCCCCCCCCCCCTCTCCCTCCTCCACCCCCTCCCCCCCCCCCTTAGCACATATGGCATTATGCCATAATTAAGAACCAAATATGATATAATACAATACTGGTGCTCCAAGAAAATTTACATCGCGAAAGCCACACTGAAAAGCTTAGTATCAGGTTGAGGTCTACTTCATTGGAAATCTGGACATATGAGTGTGCACTTTAGATCTTTCAGTGTTTAACACGTACGCACATACGGGCTTCCTGTGTTATGATAGCTGTGTCGCCTGTTATTTGCACTGTCTGGCAACTGCTGAAACAAACCTATTTCTGACAGGTCGCGGGAGAGTATTGCGACTAGTGGTTTCAAAAGCATTACTTTCAAAGTAAATATCCTTCTACGTAAGTTGAACTATGTGCAAGAATGTGCCATGAATTTATTAAATTAAAGAGCGTTTGACTCATTTAAAAATCAACTCTTTGATGATGAGTCATTTAGAAGAATTTGGAACCCTGAAGATCAGACATTTATCCCATTATTGTAAATTTTACTGGCACATTTGTGTGATGTATCTCAAAGTGCAACACACACAAAAAAGATCAACATTATATGCGAAAGCTTAACTTCTCTTACAGCATATTAACCTTAGAGACCAATATTATATTTGACAGCTTTGCTTTTCTTGTAGCAACACCATATATATTAATTTAAACTATTAACTTTCCCTGTTTGTGTGTTCATGCTACTTAACAGTGATGTTGCTGCTGGCTGACTACTTCACGTGTCCTATGCTCTGAATATCTGCTGGCGAGATCACGTAACATGAGCTATGACTGGCTTACAAAAGCGCATCGCAATCTTGATTTCAGTGATTTGGAAAGTAACATGTGGTGTTAAGTGGAATTCCAATGTATACTTTTGCAATACGAAAATACGCAGCATGCATGTTGCTGCACATGAAAGATATTTCCAAATCTTTTCTTTTTCCCTGAGTTTCGTTTTCTATTGTGCCAGGAAATTCTATGCCCATGTATAAAACCATAACCATTCAAAGGATTGATAAGGGAAAATATACTGTCACTTAACATGGAGAAAGCTTGTTTTCACCTGGGAGAAAGTGTATTTTTAATCCGTGAAAAATCCGGGAATTTTTTTTCCTTGTCCGCGTATACACCCTGCACAAGAACAAAACATTGTACAGATATCATACGTATGTCATTTTGAAGAGAAACCCTGAAAGCTCTATTTTCATGTGTACCGTGCAACGGTTCTTTCGCGTTCTCGTCAATATGGTACCAGAACGTTTAAGTTCTATCACTGTAAAGATGGAAGATCCGCGATTCGGAATGTCAGAACTGTGTAGTAAGTAGTGACAGGCACACTTTAAACCATCGACTCTCGGAGACTGATTTTAACCGTGTTCAACCTAATAGTAAATTATCAAACTATTTTTCTCTGAATCATACAGTTTGTGGGAAAAGCAGTGAGAATAATTACTTTTGGAAACCTTTTATCAGACAAAGCCTGTTATAACAATAAACTGTTTCGCTTAATAAAACGGCCGCCAGCCCAAATCGGGCACAGTGTCCACACAAAAAGATGAAGTCAATTTTCGACACTGAATAAATAACTGCTTTCACTTACTATGTAACTGAAAGACAACCACTTAATTTCCATTTACTTGAGTCATTTGGCAGTAAGTACTATTAATCCCACTTTCTGTTACTTATGGAATTTACCACTATACTTCAGTAATTATTTAAAGAAAACACACACATGTTTCAACAAGGATACAAAAAAATATTAAACTTATAGCTATTATTCATATGACCAAAACTATTATTTAACACGACTAGATTTCATTTCTTTAGGACTTTTATTTGTTAACATTTAACTAACACCAATATTTGTCTGGCTTTCTTTGACATGGAGAAGCAACACGAACAAATACTGTTAAGATTGTTGCAGTTAAACAATTATGTTATCTTACTTTCAAAAATGCTATTGAAAACTTATCCTCATGGTCACGCAAAGCGGTGGTTCTTAAACCGATATGTGCAAACTTTAGTATTTAACAATGATTTTCAGAATTTACTACCAAAACAATACTATTGCCAGTAATTTACTATTATTCAAGCTTCAATAAACATCAGAATACTCGGAATAAATTCGTTTAGGTAAGGACCCTACTGAGGTAAATGAAATTGGAAAATTATGGTTAAACACAAAGGTACATTTAACACTTATATTCCACTGATTGAAGAAGGCTGGTTCATACTGTGATACACTTCTAAGTAAAGTACTTTGCCTGTTACTGATGTCGGAGGTGGCGTGAGGCGGTGCTGCGTAGTAACATTGCACAGGTACGGCTCCTGATGTACATAGCTCTATCTTCCTCTTGTTGGCGACGATAAAATTGCAAATTTCTGAGCTATTAATTTATTGCTGTACTGCGCCAATCATGTAGAACACGTCTGAGCATGTTCACCACTTGCAGGGCAGCTACCGACTGTGTGTCTCACTTGAGCGCCAATTCTCACTCGCATGCCTCACCACCTTTCCCATTCCACCACAGAACGGAGTTCCGTTCTACCTATGATCCCTACACATTTTCATTTTACACATCTGCTTACAAAAACCCTAAGTATGAACCATCTACAATTGCATGACAGCACATACATACAAAATTGACATAATTAATTACAGTTGTACTTGAAATATTACATAATTATTTACAAAATATGTTTTAATACATTTATTCCACCTACATCAAAGAGGTTATTTTTAACAGATAAACTACACTTAACAAAAGCTTACTCTCGTTATAGTATTTACCTAATTTTTCAAAATTATTACGGAACAAAACATTTAAAATATACAGATTAATGGCAGTATTATATTTACAATAGCATTACAACTGCCACAGCGTATTTTGGTAATTTGCCGATAGTTGGTGCTAGTCACAAGCATGGTGAGTTGAGGTATGTTGTAGTTTGACAAATGGGAAAGTGAACAGGCATAAATGTCAAATATGGGATTCAAAGCATCCACACAAATGCATTGAATTTGAGCGTGATTCCCGAAAGGTAAATATTTTTTGTGCCTTGTCACGTCAAAAACTGTACAGGTCATTCTTCTTTGTCGAAAGCACTGTCACTGGGTATTCCTTCTTGGACATGTTTCAGCAGAATGGGGCTCACCCCATTTCCATCTTGAAGTTTGTGGGTACCTGAACACGGAGCTACTGCATTGGTGGATTGGCCGTGCTGCACAAGGGGACAGCTGTTTCATGAAATGGCCTTCCTGATCACTCCATGTGAGTCTTTTCTGTGGGAACACATTAAAGATCTGATATATGTACCACCTCTACCACGTGATACAGCAGAAGTCCGGGAGAGAATACGGGAAGCGACTGCCACAGTCGACGATGCCATGCTAGGATGGGTATGGCAAGGTATCAATTACCATACTGACATGTGCTGGGTCTCTCATGGTTCGCATATAAAATGTTTGTAAAAAACAAAAACTTTCACAGTCTCCCTTCAAAGTGCAATATGTATGAGACCTGTACAATGTTTAGTTCTTTTGCAATAAATAATGATTGAAAGTGTTCCCGGACTTTATGTACACCCTGTATGTGACAACCAGGAACTGAAAGAAGGTTTAATTACTCCAGCTTTTAGTAAATCTGAGGCATTTTTGTCTACTGCAGGCTGCAAGTGATAAGATGTGCAATATGGTTTCCAGGCTATTGGCTTGGTATCATATGTAGGAATCTTGTGGTACATTAAGAAGTTTGACAGAAGTTGTTTCTTTTCTTCAGATGAAGTTGCAAAGTCAGCTAGAATGGGGTACAGTTGACAGTGAGTATATCTAACAAACAAAACATTTATTTGTATGCCTGTATTGATGAGGAAGGTAGAAGTTCTGCTGTTCATTTGTCTTGCAAAGTTGAGCAATTCCTATCTCTCTTACTGGATTGGCTTTGCAGAAGGGGAGCAAGGAGCAGTGGCAGAACTGCTCCCATTCACATTTCGCGTATTCACATTCCTTCGAGCACCTCGTTGACCTACTTGGTTAGCTGACCTGTGCTGTAGAGATGGACAGTTTTCTCTCTCGTGTCTGATTTTTCTAAAACAAGCACATGCTGGTGCCAAACACTAAGGAGCCGTGTAACTTTTTGTCATTTGCAACGAGTGTAGCACACTTTGTCAACGAATGCACATCAAGTGGGCTTTATCCCGGTGGATGATTACACAAATTGTTGCACCTCCTTTGTGAGTTGTGTAGCCTAACTTAGTGTACTCGGTATACTTCACCTTGTCACGTACCTGTGGGGTCAATCCTGCAAATGAGTGAATCTGCAAACAAGTTTCTGATTTCCTGAGTGGTATCTCATTCCTTTCATTACTTTCTGTTAGTACATATGTACGACAACACACAACTCTTATTCGGTCAGAAAATCACTCGAAATCCTCTCCAGAATTTTGATATTTGATGGAAAGATTGTCCTTATAGTAGCTGACTGTATTTATCTCTGTATATATCCTCAACGCATTCAGCAAGGATGTCAAATGCCTTGGTATTTCTCAGCCCTTCCTTGAATCTACATAAGCATGAGCCACTCCTTGCAATTTCGTGCTGGTACTCCTATAAACTTTTCGTCAGTCGATGGGGACAGTTTCCCTGTATCCATTACATTTTGTACTACTGTGTCAACGTTTACACGTAGTTTAGAACCGCCTATGGGAACACAGAAATAGGGAAGTTAGGCTAGCTCCAGGCACAGTGCTGTTTCGCAGCATCACATTTACTAATGCCTCACTAAGGTGCCTTTGCAGATCATCATTTTTCACACGGAGTTGCTCCACCCGTGTTTGGAATATGTTGGATCCATCTCTAGTTGCCTCTGTGACGTGGTTGAGGGAATTGCTTTAAACTAGACACTCACACACACACACACACACACACACACACACACACACACACACACACACACACACAAAATTTGATCACGGACCTCGATGATGTCAGTGGCAGCATTGGTCCAGAGGCATTTCCCCCTACAAGTGAAGCTTGCACATTTAATATGTAGTAATTGGATAGATAAAAAAATCCAGTCACCAAGTGATGGCAGGAGAAAGGTTTTACTTATGCAAGCTTTTGAAGCCAGTGGCCCCTCCTTCCAGCATAAAGATTGAACGGGTAGGGAGAGGGGCTAAGGGAAGGGAACTTGAGACGTCTAGGGAAAGGGGTGGGGTTCTGGAAAGTCACCCAGAATGCAAGGTCAGGGGAGACTTAACAGATGGGATGATAAAGGAAGACACAAACCGTTGCTTGGTGAATGGATTTTTTAGCTATACAATTACAGTATATTGTCAGGAATTGATTATTTTGATTGTTACAATTAAATTGTTCATTGACAGTTGATTGGGCAGCAATGCAGTGGCGATGCCCGGTGTCGAGGTGGCATCGGGACATCATAATTATGATGTGGCCTTGTGCGACCACGATAGAGGAGGCAGATGAGGTTGAATTTCCTTGCCTAATGGCAGCGTGGCATTAGGCCTGGGTAGACTGTGGTGGGCAGCTTGGGCTGACTGTGCTAAGCACTTGTCTGTTGCACCGCAGCATGGAGCCGGACGGTCCTGCATGATGGATTCTTACATCTGTTCACGGCTTAGTAATTTGTATGGGGCACCTCAAAGCTGAAAGTGGGTCAAATTTGGCATCTCACTTCAGATGCCAGTTCTTACACCCACTTGGGGGTGTCGTCAGGATTGGATAGTGATGTGGACTTGTAATTAATATACGTAGTCATGTTGGGAAAAGGAAACTGTATCAATTTATTTGCTCATAGGGATTACATTGTGAGAACCATTTTGGAGCAGAAGGTAAAGGAGCCAAGGTAAAGAAACTGAGCCATTTAGTGTTTGCTATAGGTGGCGGTTTGGAACATAAGAGAGAGATGTTCTTCAGCTCTGATAGCAGTCAGTGTCTAAAGTCAAGTGATCCTGTGGCATTATTTGGTTGGTAGGTAGGTCTTTACAGTGATGATTTATCCTAGTCCATCATGAACTGGCCCATTGTTGTATCAGCAGCAAGGCGACAGACTGAATGGGAGCCCATTTGTAAAATGAAGTAATAGTAATTTCTTGCTTACGGAGACTGGAGTAGCACCTTGCAAACAAACTACTTTCCAATAACAGTTTTAGCCACGGATGTGACATTTCCTGACCCTTTTACGCAACTATTGTGTAACAATGGGTGTTTGCGAGACTTTAATATGGTGCATCATTTAAACTATATATTTTCAGAATGAAATATTCACTCTGCAGCGGAGTGTGCGCTGATATGAAACTTCCTGACAGATTAAAACTGTGTGCCCAACCGAGACTCGAACTCGGGACCTTTGCCAGGAGCAATGTCACTCTCTTCTGTGGTGTTATGAGATTCAATTTGAAAATGTTGTTCTCGTTAATGAGATCTGTTTACTCAATGTATATGAATGTCACATAAGAGTAACAAAATACAAAAGAGTTGTTTAAATGGCAGTTATGTTATTTTGTGGCTTGAAGACTAGAGAGCTGTCTTACAGCCCTCAATCCTCTGCAAATGGAAACAAAGTCACACGACAAGACATGGTGGCAGTACATAGCAGGTTTGTGAACATGGAGAAACTACAAGAAGGTAACTGACTTGAGTAGCATCAGGGTGACAGATCATTGAAAAGTAATGTGTCTTCTCAGCTCAGTAGAGCCATCCCTCTCTTTTTCACTGCTAAATTTCACTACCAACAATTCGTGCTTTGACCACAAGCTTAATTCACAAAATAGTAAAAATAATATGGAATAACTATTAAAATAAATGTGAGGGTTACCCAAAAAGTGAGGCACTACATTTTTTTTCCTTCAGTAATTATTTATTGAACACAACGATAAATATACAAAAGAAAGAATGTTGTTTATTCTACATTCCCTATACTTCCACACAATTGCTGCCCTTTTCTATGGCCTTCCTCCATCGAGACACAAGGGTGTGTGTACCCTGTCAGTGCCACTCCTTGTTCTGGTATTGAAGCCATTTCTCCACTGTAAGAATCACATCTTTGTCATCCTCAAAATGTCATCTACAAATGTGATGCTTTAATGGGACGAGCAAATGGAAGTTGGAGGTGCGCTAGGTCAGGGCTGTAGGATGGATGAGATGATACTGTCCAACCCTGTTTAATGATGGTTCTGAAGTCCTCAAACTTGTGTGAGGCCGAGCGTTATCATATAGAATCAGTCAATCACCTGGGTTATTATGGTGACAAAATCATTGGAAGCCCCTTTTGGGTTTGGTTAATGTGTTCACATCTGCTTCAGAAATATTGGTACTGTGTCTTGGCATCACATCAAAGAGTGAGAAGATTTAGTTTCCTTCCTGAGTGACAGCTTCATTGACAAGTGCCAAGTTGTTCTGCATTGGTCTTTGTGAATGAGCACATCAGCAAGCTGTGCCTGGTCAAGTTTGAAAGACACGAATGGGCTCCCTGAATGAAGCAAATCTTAGAGCTCTGCCGAACCAATGTCTCGTAATGGCCTCACTCTCTTTGCCCAGTGACTAACAGAACTTCTGTCTATTGCAGATGCTCCATAAACAGGATGCAAACAATTGGGAATATTCTCGAAGGTTCTATTCTTTGCTGTGAGAAGTTCAATGACGACACGCTGCTTGTAGCTTACATCATATAGAGCCACCATTTCAAAACATTGCTATAGGTATGATACCTGTCAGAATAAATGGGATATTTGTGTGTGCAATTTGGAAACTTCAAATAATGTATATCTTAACTGTCACATTCATACAATTTTTGCTGATTGAGAAAATATGTGGTACATTATTTTCCAGGCAATCTTCGTACTTTCAGTTAGCATGACACCCTCTGTTCGCTGCTGTGTACGGTGGCGAGAACCTGACCAATTGGCTGCAAATTTGATTTACGTGCTAGCTAAAGTGCTATGTGCTATATTTCATGTTGTGTTTGTGTCCTGCAAAAAAATCCTATTTAACTGATGCTCCACTTTACAGATCTCACCAAACTGTCTCATTGTTGGTACAGTTTGTTACGCAAAAATATTGAGAACTCTGATGTCAGTAGATGAAACAGTACCTATATTCCAAGTTACAATTGAAGACTGCTTCATTATTATGAGAAATACAAATTTTTGATGCTAAAACCAGCCAGCTTTTGTTAAATATGAATGGAACGAATGCTTCAGAGCGAGGTGACGAAAACCGAGAAAGGCACTATGTTGCACCTTCATATTAGGCTAACAACTCTTATGGTGACAGATCTGTATATTTAGTCTTATTCACAGTCCTGGGCTCTTATTTCTAGTGTGATGATGATGAATTATGTTCATGCTGACACAGCAAATAGTTTATGTGTGCATAGGGTGGCAGGTCTCAGTTGTGAAATATTCCGAAGGGGTAGCAATACCTTTATAATTTGATGGGAAGCAACTTCCCATGCAAGCAGGATATGTGGACATTGTCAGATGTCTGGTGTTGTGCTGAAGACATTTGGTCCTCACAAGGGGAAGGTCTTGGAATGGCCAACCAATTTGAGTCATATTTGGCAGGGTGCTTGTATAAACCTAAAACAGAGGACTGAGATATTTTGGCTCAAAAAGCTCCCCCATCGTTATATTTGAGGAAACCACTCCTAATTGATCGATTCAAATTTGACGAAATCAATAGGTAATTGAAAATTGGGTGTTTTCATCATGTGGGGGGGTGCTGCTCAGCATATTCCCATTTCGTAGAATCGAAGAAAGACACTGAGTATGCCTATGGTAAACACTGTTCAAAAGAACTGCCATTGACGTAGTGATCAAGGCATGTGGCTGAGGAGAAAAGAACATATGTTTAATTTCCAAATGCATTCTGCAGTTTTTTCATTAGTATTTTTGCTGTATTGAATCTAGTAGGAATAGGAAAGTGAAAAGGTAATCAGTGAAAAATAATAACAAGGTAGGGAAATAAATTTCTTTAATGACTTGGATTAGAAAGAATTATAATTTTAATCCTGGTTGCCCTACAAAGGCTCTTTCACTCACTGTTACATGCCTTCACTTACCTTTGAACATCTACATGGGTGGTACTTGTCATATAAACATTTGAAGCAAATATGCTTGTGGCACCAAGAACATATAATGAAAGCAGCTTTTGCACAACTACATCATTCATTCTGAAGATTTGGCAGAAAACTGACTTGGGTTACATTTAAAAATATTTCGTTTTTGGGAATTACACTGAAGTGCCAAGGAAACTGGTATAGGAATGTGTATTAAAATACAGATAGATGTAAACAGACAGAATATGGCACTGCGGTCATCAATGCCTGTATAAGATAACAAGTGTCTGCCACAGTTGTTAGCTAGGTTACTGCTGCTGCAATGGCAGATTATCAAGATTTAAATGAGTTGGAACATGTTGCTATAGTCGGTGCATGAGCGATGGGACACAGTATCTCTGAGGTAGTGATGAAGCGAGGTTTTTCCATTTGACCATTCCACAAGTGTACCTTGAATATCAGGAATCTGGTAAAACATCAGATCTCTGACATCGCTGTGGCTGGAAAAAGATTCTGCAAGAAAATGACCAATGACGACTGAAGAGAATTGTTCAATGTGACAGAAGT
The DNA here is from genome assembly GCF_021461385.2 of Schistocerca piceifrons. Taxonomy (NCBI): domain Eukaryota; kingdom Metazoa; phylum Arthropoda; class Insecta; order Orthoptera; family Acrididae; genus Schistocerca; species Schistocerca piceifrons. The sequence continues at coordinate 965,783,453 of NC_060149.1, forward strand.
GCAACCTTTCCTCAGATTGCCGTACATTTCAGTACTGGGCTATCAACAAGTATCAGCATGCAAATCATTCAACGATACATCATCAATATGGACTTTTGGAGCTGAGGCCCACTCGTGTACCCTTGATGACTGCATGACACAAAGCTTTATGCCTCGTCTGGATCCGTCAACACCGACATTGGACTGTTGATGACTGGAAACATGTTGCCTGGTCGGATGAGTCTCATTTCAAATTGTATCAAGTGTATAGATGTGTATGGGTATGGAGCTGGCCTCATGAGTCCATGGACACTGCTTGTCAGCAGGGGACTTGTTCAAGCTGGTGGGGGCTCTGTAATGGTGTGGGATGTGTGCAGTTGGACTGATACAGGACCCATGATATGTCTATATACGACTCTGATAGGTAACTCTTATGTAACCATACTTTCTACATTACCTGTATCCATTCATGGCCATTGTGCATTCTGAAGAACTTGGGCAATTCCAGCAGGACAATGTGACACCCCACATATCCAGAATTTCTACAGAGTGGCTCCAGAAACACTCTTCTGAGTTTAAACACTTCACTGGTCACCAAACTCACCAGACATGAACATTATTGAGTGTATCTGGGATGCCTTGCAATGTGCTGTTCAGATGATGTCTCCACACCCTTGTGTTCTTACTGATTTATGGACAGCCCTGCAGGATTCATGGTGTCAGTTCCCTCTAGCACTATTTCAGACATCAGTCAAGTCCATGCCATGCCATGTTGCAGCACCTCTGCGTGCTTGTGGGCCCCTACATGATATTAGGCAGGTGTACCAGTTTCTTTGGATCTCCAGTGTAATTCTAATGCATACCACGCATGCAACATCACCTAAAAAATTGGTGCTGAAAATTGATCATGAATAATGCTATGAATTGTTGTGGAATGTGGATAGTTGTGAAATTCCTGCTGGATTTCCAGATGTGCATTGCAGTTTTGAAACCTCCAAATAAAGTTCTGTACCACGGCACATTGTAAACTAGCATAGCATATTAAGCTGTCTGTGGTCCCTCGAGACATTTGTTTTCATATGAGGCTTTGAATTTTAATTTTTCACCAATCCAAGTTGTTTGAGAAATTTATTTACCTCCTTGTTATTATTCCTTAATAACTGCCATATTAACCCTCCTTTTGTTACTAATTTCAATAAGGAAAAGAAAGATGACAAAAAATCCAGCAGACTGCATTTCAGAATTGAACACAGGTTCTCTGCTCCCCAGCCAGATGCCTTGATTGTTGCATCAGCAGTACTTTCATTGAATAGCATTTACTTTACGGGTACATAAGTGGCAGTTGTAATAGTTTCTTTTGCAAATCCCTTGGAAAAAAGTTTGCTTCTGGACACCACCTATGATGATTAAAAGTGTTCCATTTTCAATTGTATATCGATCTGGTCAGTTTTGAATCAAATTCACATCATGAACTGTAGGGATGGTGTTCTCAAAACTGATCTTCATTTTATGTTGTATAGAAGCAGGCTGCCAAATATGAGCTGAATTGGTTAACTGCATTTGTGGCCTTCTCCTTGCCCATGTTAAAAATTTACACTTTACACTGCTATTTTTGCATTGTTGTGAAGTACTGATCAATTGGTGGTAAAAGGTTTCAAAGAAACCATTGAAGCTATAATAGTACTTTAATTTGAAAACCTTTTGACAGTGTATGGTTTCTTTAATTGATTACATTTAATGGGTTTCATATAAATGATTTCCTTTTTCTTCTGTGATGCCATATGTAATGTAGTTAAGAGGTATATTTTCGTTTTCATAGTGCTGGAACAGTGATATAAGCCATTTGATACTTCAAAAATAAGCTATTGGAAAGTGATACCAAACTCCTCAAAAATACCATCAAAATTGGCAGAAAGTAATACCAGAGTTGACAGAAAACAGCAACAAATAGGCAAAAATAACTCTGAAATTGACCATAAAATAAAATGGATTTTTCCTGTCTCTGCTTACTGACAGACATTATTTCCACGACATAATACTTATTTCTTTGAGATTGTGTTCTTCGCAGTTGTAAACCATTGTTTACACCTGATTCTCTTATCTTGAATGTGCTGCCATACAGTGTATGTTCAAGTACAGCGTGTACATAAAATCATGGAATACTTTCAATTATTTATTTAAACATTGTACAGATGCCATACATACTGCATTTCGAAGAGAAACTTTTTGAAAGTTTATTTTTTTCTATAAACATTTGATATGCGAACCATGAGTGATCAGGTAGATGACAATACGGTAATCGAATTCTTGCCTTACCCATCCCAGCATGGCATCGTTGACTGTGGCAGTCACTTCCTGTATTCACTCCCGGAGCTCTGCCACATCATATGGTAGAGGCAGTACATACACAAAAGAGTCACACAGAGTGAGATCTGGTGACTGGGAGGGCCATTTCATGAAACAGATTTCCCCTTCGGTAGCATGGCCGAGCCATCGGTGTGACTGCTCCGTTTTCAGGTACCCAGGAACTTCACGATGAAAATGGGGTGGAGCCCCATCCTGCTGAAAGATGAACAGAGAGTCCAATCTCATTTGAGGCATCAGCCATTGCTGCAACATGTACAAGTAGGAATGTCCAGTGACAGTGCTCTTGGTGAAGAAGAATGGCCCATACAATTTTTGACGTGACAAGACACAAGAAACATTTACCTTTGCAGTACAGTTTCAGATTCTTTGTTCACCATTGACCACCTGAGGTGGAATAGGCAATTTAAATGGATATCATATAACATTTTCCGTGAATAGTACCTTAAAGCTAAATGAGCTTTGCAAATAGCGCCCATAGATGATAACATACACCATAACATAAGATAAATACTTTCAGTGACACCACATAATGAAATCCTTAAAAATTAATGTTGATTGATTTTATATTCATAAATTCTGTTACATTGTAAAAAGGATTGATTAGTAACCAATTTAGTAGCTTGCTCTTGAAGCTACTTATGTGATCCGACCGAGAAGAAAATGGAAGTTTATTAAATATTCTTAGACTATTGATTAGATGGGAATTCGCTGTTCTTGTCAGCCTGTGCCTAGGTATGTCTAATTTTGTTTTGCCTCTGGTATTATGGTGGTGCATGTTTTCCCTCATTTCAAAATCTGCTATATTATTTTTTGCATACAATTCTGAGGCGTATATATAAAAATTAATAACGGTTAATATTTTCAGCTGAATGAACAGTGGTCAGCAGTGCTCTGATCTACCAGAATTGCTCATTGGCCTTATCACTTTCTTCTGAATTTTTAGAAGTTCAGTGATGTGAAGAGAGAGTCCTCATATCAGCAGTCCATATTCTATCTGTGACTGAAAGAGTCCAAAATAAGTAACTCATAAATATTCTTTTGTCACCAGGCTCCTCAGTTTCCACATTAGATACGTAACTCGAGACAATTTTGCGCAGGTGTGGTCGATGTGTGTTTCCCACATTAACTTAAAGTCTACATGAATTCCTAGAATTTTAACTGCTTTCACCTATACCTCTTTTGACAATCCCAGTGTAATCTGTTGGTTTTTATAAGGATTGCAAAGCAGTGTATTGGGTGAGAACCAATTTAGTGCTGCTTCCATGTCATCTTGCAGAACTGATATGTTCTTGTGCTGAGCAAACAAAATTGTGGCATCAGCATAACCAAATAACAAAAGTGGGGATACAATGAGGTAAATCATTGACTGCAGTTATAAAAAAGAAGGGCCTAAGGACAGAACCTTGTAGGACTCCTGTCTTAACTTCTAGCAACTGTGAGTCTCTGTTTCTGACATAGGCAAACTGCTTCCAATTTTTAGGTATGATTCAATTACTGCCAATGCAGAATCTTGTATGCCATAGAATTTGAGTTTAGCAATTAAGATATCATGAGAAATCCAGTCTAATGCCTTACTTAAATCACATAAAAGAAGTGAGGCTTTATTTTTATTCTCAAAGGTTGTTATTACTTCATTCACAATTGAAAGAACAGCAGTGGTGGTATTTTTTCCCTTGCGGAAGCCAAATTGACTATTAGAGAGTAAGTTATGCGACTCAAAGTAGTGGTTCAGTTGGTTATAAATAAGAGATTCAAGTATTTTCAAGAAAATGGGAACTATTGAAACTGGTTGGTAATTTTTGAGATCATGTTTGTCCCCTTTTTTATACACTGGGATAACTTTTGATATTTTTAGAGTTGTAGGATAGACTCCAAACTTTCGACACCTATTAAACAGAGAGGCCAATGGTTCACTAATTATATGCACTGTTTTTTTAATTATGTAATTGGACAACCAAGAGCAGTCCATGCTCTTGGGAGTTTGAGAACTTTGCCACTACCTTTGTAATCTCAGTGGGTGCGATTGTCCTCCATGTAAATGTATTGTTTGCAAGTTGTTGTTGCTTAAGTAGATCACTTGCATTGGTGGTTGTTGTTGTTTCAATTTTGTTCCTAATATAACTTACAGAGTCCATGAAAAAATGATTAACTTTATCCGGGTCAAGAGCTATGCGATGTTCATCATTCCTGCAATGCTCTTGTGCAACAGTATTCCATGCAGCTTTGCACTTATTAGGAGCCCCTTCAATGTATCTTTTGTATGCTGTTCTTTTTGCCATTCTAAGCTTAGTTCTGTAGGTTCTCTTACATTCAAGATATGCTTTGTACAAATCATCTTTCTGCTCCATTCCATCTTTATGAGAATTTTTATACATATGGTACAATGATAATATATTTTCCCTCATATTTGTAAGTTTATCTGTGTACCACTACATGTTTTTCTTTATAGGTTGGCTTTTAAGTTTGATTTTTATAAGAGGAGAACAAGAATACCACAAATCTAAATAATTTTTAATGAAGCTCTTAAAAGCAGTTTCAGTTTTATTTATTCCCACTTGACAGTTATGTATACAGTCCCACTTAATATATCCGAGTTTCTGAATGAACTGGTTTACTACTTCTTCCTTCTGCCCTCTAACCCATATGACCTTTTCCTTAGCATTGGCACCTGTGTTTGGGGAATACGCTCAAATTCAGTGCATTTGTGTGGATGCTTCATACCGTAGATTCGACAGTTGTGCCTGTTCACTTTCACAGTACTGTGAAAAGTTACTTGGTTGCTAAAAATGAAGTGTTCAACAATGCCATACCCACCCCATTCACTTGTTACAACTGTGAATAAATCTCAGAATGCTTGTCTTTGTTGTTGCCATTGAGGTTCTGCACTAGCTCCAATTTTAATGGTTTCATAGACAGCTTCTGTAGCAGGACTTTCCACACTGTCATTGGAGTAATTTCCAGTTCAAAGGATGCACGATGCGCCGATTTCCTAGGACTCCTTATGAATATCTCTCGTAAGTGCTCCACATTCACTGCACTCACACTAGGATGTCCGCTTCTCTTCGTCAGGCACAAGCTACCTGTCATAAGGAATTTGTTGTGCCAGTGGTACATGGCCTTTCTTGTTGTTGGCTTCTTACCATACTTGGTTCTAAACATAGGGGAAAAAAAAACTTTCAGTGTTTATCTTCGAAATGACATATGTGTGATATCTGTACAGTGTTTGGTTTCTGTGCAATAAATAATTAAAACTGTTCCTAGACTTTATGTACGCCCTGTATTTTGAAATCTATGTTGGCAAACGTATAAGTGTTATATCAAATATTGATAGAAACTGCTTACCAAGCATCAAGGAAGACATTAACACAGACGAGGAAAACCTAGTCAAGGAAAACATAAGTTTTTTTTGAAACTGGAGTTATATTAATCTGCCAAAAGAGAAGAAAGTAGCAATATTATGAAAAGGAAAGTTACCACTCACTATAAAACAGAGATGCTAAGTCATAGATAGCCACAACTAAAAGCCTGTCACAAACAAGAAGGTTTGGCCAGTAAGGCCTTACTGGCTGGAAGCTTCTTATTTGTGACAGTCTTTCTGTTGTGCCTATCTGTGACTCAGCATCTCTACCATACGGCGAGTGGTGACTTTTATTTCCATAATATTGTTATATTCCATCCTGGATTTTCCTTATTTGAAAAGAGAAGACAGGTTGGATGAAACAATGCATACTGAGATTAAATAGAAAAAGTTCTCAAGAGTTCTTGGAGCAAGGAGGAGGTGAACAACTCATTAAGAGCACTTGTTTTTCCTTTCATTCTTTCCATTTAATTTCAGTTTCTATTCCTGCTTCTGTACTTTCTTCATTGGAAAGAACCCGAAAAATGGCGCTGTTATACTTCACTGTGTATGCCTGTATCTACAGCTGCTTGGTAAATAAAAATTATATCTAATGTTATTTGACTGCAATTCTGTATGGGGTGTAATTTTTGCTAGCAGAAAAATATATAATTCCAGTGATACACTATGGCCGACCACTACTTATATTTAGGAGGTGAAATTGCCAGTGCTGCTGATAGTCACACACAAAATGAGGGGGAATGAGGAAGGGAGATATCTCATAACTTTGATGTTCCCCAAGGAGGAAAGATTGATAGCTTGGGGATGATTGGAAGAGGTCCCTCAGACATCAGGAAACTAATGAATTTGAATTTTTTTTTTTTTTCGCCCCATACACTTACAAGTGTCCATCAGCAGTACTTGAAATTCCACCTTCTAAAGGTAAGTACTGCCCACCCCATCTGTCTCTTTGTAATTTTATACACAGTTCAGTCACATTAATGTGAGCACTGCCTATGTTTTATATCAACATGCAGTAACCGCTTTCAGACGGCAGATGCCACCATTAGCATTGGAGTATATATAAAGTGGGTCAAGGGGTGATGCAGAAAAGAGTGCAGATGTTGTCATAATGCTGAAACAGAGCTATTTATTGGACATCATTGGTTTTTGGGCCAAGTGTAGAAGCATTTCCAAAAATGCTAAGATTGTAAACTGTTTACGTGCCGCCGTGGTGAAAGTATACAGTGCATGGCGAATTAGTGCCATCCAAAACCGGCATGCAGGCAACTGTGGTGCAAAGATATGTGTGGGTGAATGAATATGCAACTGTTGAGCAACTGACCGGCCAGATGAACCAAGGGGCTACCAACCGTGTCTCCTCAATGACCGTTCAACAAATGTTGATGCATATGGGCCTCTGCAACAATGGTTTGGTTCATGCACGTATTCTGGCTGCTGTCCATCATCGAGAAAGGCAAGAATTTGCATGCCACTGAGTGGCAAAAGATGGCCTTTTCAAATGAATCGTGTTTTATGCTCCATCAGACAGACGGCTTTTGGCATGTATGGCACTGCAACAATTGTTGAAGGGTTCAGGCCGGTGGAGGGGGTTTATGGTGTTGCGAATATTTTTGTGGTCTCCCCCGGGTGATTTCATCATTCTGGAAAGCACAGTGGTTCAACACAAGTAAGCATCAATCCTTGGGGACCACATCCACTCATACGTGCAATTTATTTTCCCTTGGCAAGATAGCGTCTACCAGCAGAACAATGGAGTATGTCACACACTTTGTAGTGTAAGTGTGTGGTACCACGAGCACCAGAGGGACTTCACTGTGCTCATGCTCCCCTGCCTCCCCCTACCCGCTCCCTGCCCCCTCCTCTACCCTAAGGCTGAATTCAAAACCCGGTTGAGAATATGCGGTGACTACTTTGATACTGTTTTTGACACGAATCTTTGGCCCTCGGCTGTGAAACATAGCACACTTGGCCACGATAGTGGATCTGGAGTGGGTCCACATCCCTGTTGGTACCTTCTGGAACCTCACTGACACTCTCCATGCATGTCCTCACTGTGAAAGATGGCTATTTGGGCTTTTGACAGGTGGTTACAAGTAGTTTTGGACCAAGCGGCTTCCTCAAGTTAATTTTACTATAGATAGAATACTTGGGCAAATTCCTGTGGTTTTGTTCACAACAATTTTCTTTCTTGTTTTGTTCTAGTGGCAGATTGAAGGATTTGTTGAGAAGTACAAGAAAATGAAAGACAGGGCACCTCTTTTGAAAGGCAGTTTACATAAGGTAAGGTGGCATAAACCATCTTTTTAAACACAAGAACATGATAATGAAAACCTATCACCATTATGCATTACAGTGTGCTATTATACTCCGAAATATACAAGGTACATCCAAAAAGTTCGATGAATGGTCTCAGAAAATAAAGAAAATGAGAGTTACAAAGTAATCACCATTAGCTACAACACATTTGTGACACTAATTGTAAAGCTATTGAAAACTGTTCATAAACACTTCTTGTGGAATAGTTTTAAGTAACGTGGTCATGCGTTGTTGGATTTATCGCATCATTACAGGAGGTGAGACCGGGTGCTACCAGTACGATTCTGAGACTGAGCGACAGACATTTCCCTCACCTCCCTCAGATAGAAATTCACAATAGATCAAGACTTTGCTTTTGAAAAAAGCAATCAACATCCTTTAATCTTGGATTTTGACAGAAGACTCTTTTTGGGAGGTGGGGAAGACAACAAACATTGTGCCACGGACTGTCACTCGGTCTCAGGATCTTATTGGCAGCACCAGGCCTCATCACCTGCTATGCCACAGATATGCAACGGTGTGTGACCACAGTGCTTTGAGCGATTGCACAAGAAAATTTGTTGGCAGTTTCCAACAGCTTTACAACTGATGTCAGAAGTGTGTTGTAGCTAACAGTGGTTACTTTGAAGGCCAAGACTTATTTGGTGCACCTCTTCTTGTTTGTCTTTTCTGTACAGATCTTTTTGTTTTCATATAACTGCTGCAATCTGCACCCATTTGGCTCTGCGTGCTGTTGTCAAAAATTGTTCTCCCTTTATAATGTTACCCCTGCTCCCTCCTCTTGAACTTCCCTCCATTACAAAATTGAAATGTTTTTCTGGTGACCTCCTCCTCAGTATTCACCAACTGGGAAATCCAAAAGGAAAAGCATTTCTCCTCCAGAATATTATCCCCAAGGGGATGCCATTATCAAGCTGTATAGTATAGGTGGATAATAGTGACGTGTTGTGTTGATTGTAGCAAAATTGGGAGTTGCACATGCTCCTAATTTAGAAAATTAAAAGTATGTGCTCTGAGACACTTGCCATCAGAATAATTCCTAATATGAAAGAAATATTTTCATTTACTTGTGGATTTGTGAATGTTTTCTAAGGCAGTTAATGGGCATTGAAAAATGTCTACACCCAAAATGAGATTATTAAAGAGTTACATGTGTCTCGTCACCCGAGAAATCTTCTGTCTTAGCCTTTTTAAGAAAGTGGGGACATTGACCACAACCAAACATTCTCTCTCTTCAATCATAACTTTCTCACAATCAAATGTTCCACAACCATAATATAAGAAGAAAATGAGACCCACATTATGATCTGATGAATTTTTCTGTAGTACAGAAATGTGTGAAATAGAACTAGCACTGAAATCTTTTAACTTGCTTGGAAGTAATAAAGATTCCTAAGAGATAATAACACATTATTTGAAAGTAAGAAGAAGAAAATTTTGTGTAATAATCGTATTATTGTCTTACTTAATTTTTAAGGCAGAAAAATTTGGAATATAGTCTGATTTGTTCAAGTTATGTCTTTCTGGTTTTGTTTGTACATGATTAATAATGCATTCTATGTTATATAATTCATAGAAAAGTTCTTTAAATTTGAGAAATCCAATGCAATGTTAATGTAATCAGGGAACAGTGTCATATGATTTGTAATAAAGTCTAATTTTATATTTATTTTTGATTGACGTTTATGTAATACTAAATTAAATTTTTTGAAAGAGTCCACCTCCGGATACACAAAAGAGATATGTGACAGGGAACGCATGCGCGTGCCCACACACACACACACACACACACACACACACACACACACACACAACTATCATCTCCGCATGCTAAGACTGATATGTTTATTTCTGTATCTTCAAACTAATCTCACCACTTCTCTTCACCATCATTGTATTTTCCTGCTCCTGCCTGCACCAGACATATAGTCTCACATATTCAGTGGCATAAGTTGCAAGATCCCTTGCCTTTTGATATGCTGAACTGTAAAGTGTCACACAGCATAACAGGAAAGGAGAGACAGTACTGTCAACGTACTATATGTTTACAACTATATGTCTACACCATAAAACAAGGAAGGAAAAGAGCAATTCACAAGAATCACAGCCAGTAAAAACATTGCTCCTGATGTGCACATTTTTGTATGACATGATGTGGAGTTGTAAATGGATTTAGTAACTGATCTGCAATTTTATTTGTCCCTCCTACAGCATTTTAAGCTTTTCACAACTGACACTTGCATTTATACACGCATGTCAAAGTAGTATTAGTGAATGGAGATAATACAAACAAGAGTTGAGATGCCACAGTTCGAATGTATTAGACTTTTCTGAGGGATGTTCAGTGAGTCACTAAGGAGCTGAAAATTGCATCCCCAGACAAGGATAAGACAAAAACTGAAAGCATATTTGTTTCTCAGTATTAACATGATTTTATGTCTATATGAGAAATAAGTTGTGTATTAAGGTAGTCTTTCTAGCTGCACTAAGATCCATATAATTTTTCCTATTGTTTCCAACTGTCAAACATTTAAGTAAAACAAAAACCACTAACCATTTGGTCTAGTAATAACAGCGTTTCTGTGTTGACGGGCTGGACTAGTGTGATCCTGTTTTACACCCTTTATTACGAAGTACTAGATGCCACTGAGGCCAACCATTCTCGTACCAGCTGTGCGACAGTGTTCACCCATCGGCCCTTCCAGGTGCCAGGAAAGTGACTACTGGTTGGTGGGCGTAACACTGATCATTTTCTTGAGAGTTGAAGATTTCATTCTTTTTGTGACCTCTACGAGTGGTAGACATAACAATTAAAATGTTATTTTAAATGTAAGATGAATATAAGCTAGCTGTCATGTCATTCCTGCTTTCTGTTTATAGTCCCCGTACATTAATACCAACAACTAAAAATGTTGACAGTGAATAGTGAACCTTTACTGCTGCAGGTAAATGATAAAAAAATTAAAGTTTTTATCAAAATAATTAATGATAATTATATGATAGAATGTTCAGATGTAATACAAACACGTATCATGATCTGAAGCAACAACTCAGAGCACAGTTTGTGAACAGTTAACAATATAGATCAACAAAGGCAAAAGTCAGTTGTTCATGTCCTGTCCTTATCATTCTTATGTTACATTTCCACATATTGCTCACTGTGTGTATGCTACCACAAAGAAAAATGCTTTTATGACCTTAATGTGCTGAATTGAAAGCAAATACTACAAAGATATTATTGTGATCATGTATTATTTAGAATCTTGAAAAAATCTGTTTAGAAAGAAAAGAAACAGAACTGTGTAGCACAAAAAGAATTGCTTGAAGCCATCTACTCACAAATGGCTAGAGACTTTCATTTCCTATTTTTTGATAATGACACAGAAACTAAATTTTGTTTGTGACACAGTTTCCAGTTGCTGTGACAACCATCCGTGGACATTGCTTAGCTGCAACTTTGTATTCTGCATTTGCTCTCTCATTGACAGAAGATCGCACTATTAGTGAACACCAGTTCTGTGGAAAGTTGTCCTGTAATGTATGCCAAAATAAATACTATAATTGATGTTGAGTATCTATTCCTTGAAGTCAAATTGATGACCGCTCTCAGATCTTTGATAAATGTTTATTACCGGTAAAAATAACCCACAGTCCGAAACGGTAGTGTGACAGTGTTGATGTAAACACAGAGCATTTCATCAGATGAAGAGTGACATATTAACATAACCACAGTATTCCTGGTGCTTACAGTTTGATACATCCAGTTTCCAGGAATGTAACCCATGTACACTGTCTTTCATAATGTTGACACAATTACACAACCCATATGCTGCCTACTGAATGTTTCCAAAAAGTTAAAGGTAATGCATGTCACTGCAAAGACTGTAGAAAAAGAAAAGAAAGATGTTAATGAAGATGTTAGGTGGACTGACTTTTGATAATATGAATGCAGATAGGTTAATCATGTGAGAGATTGCCACTGACTGACTACTTTGGGTAGGATTGGTCTTATAAAGAGTGGTGTAAAGATTTTTGCTGCATTCGGAATCTTGTAATTATTTGAAAATGACTAGGTTAAGTTTTACCACTTTGGATGGGCTGTATACTCAGAACGAAATTGGGTTTATGGAATATGTTGTGGATTATTACATTAGAAAAATTCATGCAACCACTTTATTCATACATGTTAGGAACACGCCAGCTAAGAGTTAGACAGTCATATTTAAATGTATATGCCTTATGTTAATTTTATTAAGTTTTTAATTAATTACTTTACATATTAATAAAGGAGGCCATTCAGTCCACAAAAATAATGTCTATGATAATACACAGGGGAACTTCAGAAGTAAACAGATATTATGATGCAAAAAATAATAGTGTGCCTGGTTCCAAATTTTAAGTGTGTATATATTTTAATTGAATTATTTTCCAGTGAATCAAAATATCTTCTCACAGATAATGAAATGAGTGCTTTCCGGTGAGTGGTGTCTGCTTCAGATTATTCCGCTCAGCTCATTCTAAATTTCCTATCTCGTATAATAGTGAAGTTTTCAGTTGATAACTTTTAATTAGTACAGTACTATGCACCACAGCATCATCAGCAAACAACCCCAGATTGCTGCCTATCCTGTCCTCTAAATCATTTATCTGTATATAGAGAACAACAGTGATCTTATCACACGTACCTGGAGCACTCCTGATGATACCATTGTCCCTGATACTGGGTTCTATTACTTAAGAAGTCTTCGAGCGATTCACATATCTGTGAACTTATTCCATATGCTTGTACCTTCATTCAGAGCCTGCAGTGGGGCACCGTGTCAAATGTGTTCCAGAAATCTATGGACTCTGCCTGTTGCCCTTCATATGTGGTTCACAGTATATCATGTGAGAAAAGGTTGATCTGAGTTTCACACGAGCAATGCTCTCTCAAGCTGATTTGTGGACGTAATCTTCTCAGTCTCAAGAAAATTTATTATATTCAGACTGGGAATATGTTCAAGGATTCTGCAACAAACTGAAGTTACTGATATTTGTCTGTAATTTTGCAGGCGTGTTCCTTTACCCTTCTGCCACTTGGGACTTTGTGCTGGACGAGAGATTCGCAATAAATGCAAGCTAAATAAGGGATAATGCTGTGGAGTATTCTTTGTAAAACCAAATTGGGAGTACATCCGGACCTAGTGCCTTATTTGCTTTTAAATCTTTCAGTTGTTTCTCTGCGCCAGGAGCCTGTCCGATGGTCATATGACTGTATATTTGTATGATTTTGCTGCGTGAATGATTTCTTGGATATGAAATTTAAAACTTCAGCTTTCATTTTGCTGTCTTCAACTGACACACCTGACTGTTCAACAAAAAGGACTGAGCAGAAGCGTAAGACGCACTTAGGGATTTTACATAGGAGCAGAATTTTCTCAGGTTCTCTGCAAGATCTTTTGCTAAGGTATCACAGTGGTAGTTGTTGTATGCTTTGCACATAGATCTTTTCGCAAACATACGAATCTCTATTAACCTTTTGTTGTTGTCATTTTTGTGGTCTCTTTCGAACTGAGGGTGCAATAACCTCTGCTTCCACAGCATCTTCCAAATTTCATTATTAAACCATGGAGAGGCTTTTCCATCCTTTATCCACTTACAAGGTGCATAACTCTCCAGACCATGATTTACAATCTGTTTAAACTTTACCTGTAACTCCTCTACTTGCATCTTACTGGAACTAAGTGACGTTAATTCACTGGCTAAGTGAGATGCTAACAACTACTTATCTACTCTTATCTACAAGAAACACTCTCCTAGCCTTCTTACTTGATGTAATATCTTTCATAACCATGGTTAATTGCTAGTTATGATTGCTAATCCCCATTTCTATACTGATATTGCCAGTAAGATCTGGCATGTTTGTAGCTACAAGATCTAAAATATTTCCATTGCGTATGGGCTACCAAGCTAACTGCTCAAAAGAATTTTCAGAAAATGTTTTCAAAATTATTTTGGCCATCTGTCTGTCAGTATCCTCAGCAATGAATCCATAGATATACCAGTCTATACTCAATAGGTGAAAGTCACCTCCAACTAGTATTGCATGGTCTGGGAATTTATGCGCAACTGACTGTGGTCTTTCTTTGAAGTTTTAAGAACTGTCACAGTGGAATAGGGTCGCTACTAAAAACATCCGTCTGTTATACGGGACCAGATAACTTCACTGTCGCATTCCACTTCAACCTCAATAGAGGTAATATTTTTGTCAGCTGCAGTGAACACTCCCCCTGCCTTGGAGTCTAATCTGTCTTTATGACATATGTTCCCTGACTTTCAAAATCTCTCAGATCTGTCCACTTTAGGTTGCAGTGAGCTGTTGGCCTCAAGAATACTTTGAGCATGAGAGCTTTCCTGTAGGGCAGGAAATTCAAGAAATTTTGTTATGAATTCTTGGACGGTTTACTGATAAAATTTTGACATTCGAAGTTTCTTTAGACCTAAAGTGGTCTGACATCCTTTGCTGCGTATTGACTGGGGAGTGTTCTTCAGAGTACTTCAAACTACTGTCTAGTCAAAAAAACCCTCATGTGCACTTCATAAGCAATCTGCTACCTGAGTAGCTGCTTCCTTCATGTAGATCACCCCCTGACCTGACAAAGGGAGTCTTACAAATCCCCAAATCCCCACCAGATAATGCAAGTCTAGAAATCTGCAGTCAAGACAATCACAGAATCAACGAAGCCTTTGGTTGAGACCCTCCACTCGGCTCCAAACCAAAGGACCCAATCACCCCTGGGAACAATGCTGCAAATTGCGAGCTCTGCCTGCACCCCACACCAAGGCTAGCAGTCTTCACCACCACCACTTCTTCCTCCTCCTCCTCCTCCTCCTCCCCCCCCCCCCCCTCCCCCGGCCACCTGTATGAACTGAGTATGGCGACAGAAATCGTTGGTGCCAATGTGAGCCACAACTTGCAGACTACTGCACCCTGCATGCTCGATAGCTGCAGGCAGAGCTGCCTCCACATCTTGGATGAGGCTCACCGAGACACTACCGAATGCACATTGTCTTTCTTTCCAGCCCTGAACAGTGTCTGTCTAAGGGGCTCCACAACGCACCTAATTTTGGAGTTCCCAATAACTAGTAAACCCCTCCTCCTGTGGGCCTGCCCATATCCTACTGAAGCAGCAGCCACATATTTACTTAAAGGGCGAATGGGTGAGGCCAAGTGACCGGTCTCCTCATTGGCTCTCCGCCTTGATTGATGCAAATGCATTACCTCCCTATACTCACCCTGCGGTGAGGGTGAATCCACTGCATCATGTACACTAGGAGGTGCCTGGTTAGCAGAGCCCATGGGCAGAACAAGTGACACCTGAGGTGTCCCATACAACACGCCAGATTCTCCACTACCACTGTACCCTGAGGCAGCAGTCTGAAGGTGACCGATTGTAGCCAGAAGCGCCTCAAGCTGTTCGCGGACCACAGCCAACTCCTCGTGCATCCATATACAGGATGCACACACCTTAATCATCCTAGTAAGACCAACTGAGAAGCAAACTATAAAAGCAGATAGAATCCCAGGTACACAACTTGTTACCCTCCTGATGTGTCACAAATGGATATTGATGCATTAATTAGCTAGCTGTTCAGTGAGCAATTCTGCACGACAAGCTGAAGGATATTTTTTCTTACAAAAAGTGAAATTAAACCTATTAAATAGAGCAGCATATGCTAAATTTAGTAAATGTACTACAAGGAAAAGAAGGAAATTCATGAAGACTTAACTTATTGCTCTGTACGATGACTGGTATGTTGTTGTATTAATAATAAATGAAAAAAGGAAATGACATGACAACTGGCTTTTATTAATCTTATATTGAAATTAAGATTTTAATTGTTAAAAATCAGATAGTGTTGAAACTAGCGAGGGCAAAAATAAGAATGAAACCTTCACTTTCAAGGAAATGTCAGTGTTCTGCCACAGCAACAGTTGGGACCTTCATAGCACCCAACAGACCTGGTGGGCAGAGACTGGTATGCAACCAGTCCAAAAATTATTGGCGTCAGTGGCCTCCAGTGCATTAAAATGCTCTGGGAAAAATAAAACTTCAAATCAGTTACTAAATCAGTTTGTGAATTCCACATTATGTCACACATAAATACATCCATCCTGAGGAATATTTTTACTGCCGTGATGCTTGTAGATGACTATTTTCATTCTTTGTTTTATGGTAGAAGAAAATGAACCTTTCTGTTAAGCCACTGATTTTAATTGAAATTAGTCTTATGTTAACTCCTAATTCAGGTCAGTTGGTATCTCACTTTTTGTTTGCTGTAGGGTACAGTATGGACCCGTGTGAATTGGTAGTACATTGGCAGCACTGTGTCTTCTTACCTTTTAAGCTGTGTGACAGGCTTTACAGTGCATCATAACAAAAAGGCAAGATACTGACCATGCCCAACCCATTTACAACTGCTGCCTGCTTCACTCATACCTACATACCAACATGCATTTCACACTGTTATTGTATTATTATTTATTTCTATTCCTGTCTTCATCTTAATCTCATCCAGTTTTCTTATTGGTCTTATTTACATCTTGATGTCTTACTACTGTGCTTCATGTAGCTTTATCCTTCCTTCGCTATACTTAATCTGGTTTTGTCTTTTTCAAGTTTTCAGAATATTCCCATATGTTTTAATGCTCTGTTACTATTTTTTTTTTCTCCACAATCGATTTTAGTTCCTTCCATCTGTGTAAATACAGAAAAGTTTCCCTACCACTATACCGAACCCACTCCCACATAACTTGTTTCTGTGTTGCTGCTTAGTTTGTGGAATTGCTCCCAAACAGCTTTCCACAGTAATTCTATGTTATAATTCTGTCATTCCACAGCCCTCACCAACTCATCCCTACACAATATATAACTGAGTCCTAAACATTTTGTCACTACCTCATCACTGCCTGTAAAATATTTCCACTCTGCTGTACCAATTACCACATCACATTGCCAAATTTGAAACCCACGTACTGCAGGAACAAGAGCAGCATGCACAGTGCCACCTTAAAAACTGTAAAGTCTATTCACTTTGTACACTTATATTGGACTACCACAATCCAGCACCACTACAAAAACCTCTGTCAAACCTCCTTTACATCAGTTAATAGATGCCTGACCCCATCTTGCAGAACTACATATGCTACACTCTCACAAGCTCCCGCCCACCATCCTACCGAACCCAGCACCTAAACAGTCCTGTAACATAGTAGTGAACCTCTCCTCCAAAAGCCTCATTTCAAAGGGGCTTATCTTTTGCCGTATTCACAAATTCAGTCATTCTGAGCTTGTTAAAGACCTACTCTCCTTCCTAAAGTGGAAACACTGCTGGACCATTTGTGAATGTAATGAAATTTTATCAGAAGGTTCCACAATGTCTTGAATGGATATGTACTAATATTCAGCTCCATATCTCCTTTGGTTCATTTCTACAGCCTCTCGTGAATAGGGTTCCCGAGTTTGCACCACCTACACACGTGCCAAAGTGTGAACTTTGGATAACTTTTGTGAAAGGTACTTTCAGTTTACAAGCCCTTGCTTATGTGCACTTAAACAACTTTTTGTGCTGAATTAGAAGATATTATCGTTGACATTTTTAAATGCAAACTGTAAGAGCCGTAAGACTACAAAAATGACAGAAAATTCATTGTGTGACTTTGAGAGCCTTGGCCGACGACTGTGCTGTCTTCTTGTGCTTTTTGTTTGATAGCCTTGGGCCTTTTCTGTCAAGTTATATGCTCCTACCAATTTGGTGTAAATGTTTTGGGTGCCAAATTTGTGTAGTTTTTGGAGTCTGTATCTCAACTGTATGTTCTTTAATCTTTATAATCTTTCTGTATCTAAAAAGAGAAGCCTTTCAACTTGAGAGGCACTGTAGTTTAATTTTTTACTCTTGCCTGCTTATGACTGAAAAAAAAATTGCTCACAGTTATTACTTTTCATACACATTTTTATGCTCAAACGTGATATTAATGAATAAACAGAAAGAAAAATCAGTGAAACCTTTTTTCTGTCCATAAAAATACAAGTGTAAGTTATGTACGACTCAACTTCAAGCAATAAGCAGCAATAAAACAAATGAAAATTCAGAATGTTAGAACTCTAAACACAGCTGGAATAATTCTTTTTCACATCAGAATGAATAAATTGCTATTACTGTCTTGTTCATATTCTGAGTAAATACATTGGATTCCTGATGTTTTGGTGTTTTTATGACTTTTAGACATGTATTGTTCCGGAATTGGTCTTCTCAAAATTTTGTGAACTCAGGCCAAAGTAGCGCTGCTGGTACCAGAGTTGTTGTAATTTAACCTTACCCAAAAAGATTGCGTTTTTAAACCCATTGTAAAAAAAAATCAATAAAACCCAACTATATCTGATATGAAAATTCAATTAACATACAAAATGATACATAGTTACCCTTACACGAACTAAAGAGAGCCATCATATTTACTGAAGGCAAATATGTAGTGTCACAAGAATTTATTTTATTAATATTGTGTTTTAACTTTTCTTGCAATTTAAAAAATGCAACTAAAATAACATTTACACTCCCAGCAAAAAGAAACTAACTTGATGTAGAATTGTCATGAGAGTAAAGTACTATTAACTACTTTTTGGAAGCATGCAGAAATTTGTAGATCTTCACTAATTTCTCAGTTCTTTTGTCTACTAAATTTTTTATTAATTTTGCCCAAATGAACTGGCAGATGGACAAGATTCTTTCAGGTGCATTGCTGGCAGGGCACGAAAAGAGGCACTAATAAAGTAGTTGTAAGAATGGGTTATTGTTTTCAATAGAGTAATAATAGGAATTTATATTGAAATGTTTAATCATCAATCTGAAAAGAAAGCAATAAAATCCAATTTCAACTACTTTTCTTTCATTTTTTAAACCCATTATTATTTTCTCCCTAATCCTGGCTGGTACACTCAGTTCATGTATGTGTAATACATAAAAATGGCCAACTGGTGTTGGCTGCAGCTGCTATCAAGGATGGTAACTATGAGGAATTAATAAAGAAAACTGTGTGCCATTTGGAATCAAAGAATGCATGCTGCAATATTGTGAACCATGTCCTGTATAACCTGACCTAGAATCTTATTCAGTACATGTTTTTAAAAGAATATGACCCAGAAGAAATTATACAGTACAAACAGGGTTTTGTACTAACAAGAATGTTGTAGAGATGCATCATTCAACTGTAGAAGAGTTAATAGAGAAACTGGTTCTTTAAAAAAGAAAACAAATAAAAAAAAGTCATGGTCTGACAAGCTACCATTCTCTCTCTCTCTCTCTCTCTCTCTCTCTCTCTCTCTCTCTCTCTCTCTCTACCGCTCCCCCTGCTGTCCCCCTCCTCCTCTGTCTCTCTCTCTTTCTCTCTCTCTCTCTCTCTCTCTCTCTCTCTCTCTCTCTCTCTCTCTCTCTCTCTCCCTCCCGCTCCTCCTGCTGTCCTCCCCCCCCCCCCCCCCCCTCTTTCCCAAATTGACATCTGGGTACACCGTGTATGCTTCATATCACTGCTTTTTCATTTTTGCTGAGTGCTGGAAACTCTACAGCAGGCTGCTTCTGTGCACCCTACTAAATGAGAGAAATTTCTTCTTTTGTAAACGACAAACATTGTAATGCTTTTTACACGCAAGAAAGACTTCAAATAATTCTGTCTGCTTGATAAGCACATTTTGACAACATTTGCAATGAACAGAGTTACAGATTAGAACACACCCTACTATCATGTTTCTTTTGTTCCATGACTTTTTTAAGCACTGTCAAGAATGTCTTCTTCCAAGGAGCCTGTCACAACTCTGAGGTGGTAATCTGCTGCACATGGAAAACATAAAGTACAGCAAGTGGCCTAATGATCTTCATACCAATTAGTAATCTATTTGAGACCAGTAAATGCTACTCGAGCTACTGTTTGTACGAAATCTGAAGATACTGGCAATATCCGTAGGGTATATAAGAATCCCAGAATGTGACAAGCAGTTGCTCGTCTAGCCTAGCACTTCGTTTTTATGTAATATTCTTCTTTACAGTGTCGATATTGTAGAGGCCTCCTTTTCCGTTCAAGAGGGTCTTGATTATTATTGGTGCAATCTCTTCCTTGCATAGTTTGTTAATCTGTTCCCAATATTCTGAGTTCCACTTTTCTTGTCACCTGGTATTTTTAAATAACAGATAAATAAATAAGTAGTGTGACTATAATTAATACCAGTGTAAATAAAATCCTTGTATACTCTTATTAACTAAATAATACTACACCAGGCCATGTGAGAGACATTGTGTCAGTAGTGTTTTATGATGCCCTCCAGAAGAAATACTAGCACCACCTCCTAGGTTGAGAGTGTAAATAAATCTTAAATCTTCTCCATCTAAATTTAATTCTTCCGACAGTTCTGGTGAAAGGCGATTGCTTTCATAAAATTTCCATTTACTTAATTTATCTCTGGTTTTATTAAGTCCATCCCAGAGCTTACCTAGTTCCTCTTCTGTTTTTCCTAAATCAACTGTGAACCATAGTGTACTGACTGATAAATCTGTTGTTTCTTGTACCTTTTGAGTAATTAATTCACTTACTCATGCCTCCAAAGTTCTGAAAGTGGAGCCTGGTAAAGCTGTTATGTCCAAATTTTTACCCTGCTCTAACACATGTAACCACATTTGCGTGTCTTAAGAATTGTTCATTTACTTTTGTAAACATTTGTTTAGTTAATTCTTTCATATATGTTTTACATTCTGACCTACCTCCTTTAATTGTTCAAAACCAGCATTTCTTACAAGATCACATAGTTCGTTTATCTTAGTACTTAACTACTCTTGTAAAGTGGGTAAAATGTTAGCAAGTTAGTTATTTTTGTATTTATCTCCTTTTTTTTTCCTCTTCGTGAGATTCCTGAATATGCTGTTGGAGGCTACCATTTGTGATATTTGTGATATCTACTTTTGCACTTAAATCCTCAGTCGGTCTTCCGCCATTTGTTGCCTAAAATTTATTAATGTAAAAACGCTAATGAGTTGTCTGTTGACTCAGTATTCTAAGCCCAATGACACTCAACTTTTTGGCCAGCCACTGACTTCAAATTTCTCACAACACATAGTACCACTTGAAGGCACGTTATTTTAATTCAAATACAGCTCACTTACGATTTTCAGTGGCTCTAGGCACGGCGAACTGCCAGTGCGAAGTGGGGCTGTCATGGTGGGAAGGCTACAATAGAAATTGCTGCAGCAGTGGCCAACTCTGGTGTTTGATATACCGCCAATGTAACTGCAGTTAACTGGCGTGTGATGACAAGGAACTGAAGACTAGAAAACAGCCACCGGCTCGAAATCTCAATCTTCTGGATTGTAGACATGTATTTTATTCTGTGTTGTAATTATTGTTGAGTAACTTAATATTCTTGTATTGACAACTAAATTCCTTCTGTTCTTTCTGTATCACTGTATCACTGTATTCTCATCAACAGCTCAATTCTTCATAAACTTTTCTTGAATAACGTATTATTAATGATTGCTGCATTGAGTAACCTTCACAGTTGACCACATTTTCATGGACAGTGTCCTTTTCTACTGGAACTCTTTATGACAAAAATACTAATTTCTTTCAAGTATCTTAACAAATTTTTGCAGATTCGCCATTCTGTGGGGCATTCACCACAAATGAAATTTTTCCTGGGTACTTACATGACAATTTTCTCTGATGAGGGCAGTACATTAGCTACTATTGTCAAAACACCTTTTGCTCATTACCTGCATAAACTGCTCCCCCCACCCCCATCTCACCGCCCCATCTCCAAATCAGTGTCCAGCTGTACCCTGTATGCCTTGTATTACTGACTGTGTCTCCTTTTTGGCATGCTGCTGAGTGCTGAAGACTCAACAACAGACAACTACTGTGCACACTACTACATGAGAGAATTTTCTTCTTCTGTAAACCACATATATTATTATAGCTTTTTACACACAGGAAAGATATCAAGCTGTTCTGTTTACTTGGCTAGTA
The DNA here is from genome assembly GCF_021461385.2 of Schistocerca piceifrons. NCBI lineage: Eukaryota > Metazoa > Arthropoda > Insecta > Orthoptera > Acrididae > Schistocerca > Schistocerca piceifrons. The sequence goes on from NC_060149.1 coordinate 965,805,523, forward strand.
TATTTCAACATCATTTGCAACAAACCAAGTTACAGTCCATAGCATTTCTTGTTTCTGTGTATGTCTGATGCATTGTCACATGTGTCTTCATCCTAGGAGCCTGGCACATATCTGAAGTAGGGATCTGCTGCACAGAGAAAACATTAAGAACAGCAAGTGTAGCCAAATGGAAGCCACATCCAGTGTTGCTCTGTCCAGTAGCAACATAGTCTATCTCACCATTCGGTCAATATACACATGCAGAAAAATCCAGTGGTCAACATGAATGTCCCACTATCCAAACTACTTTAAATAAATGTGCTCCATTAGTTGATAGTCATCATTCATCAGTCCTAAATACCCTGTGCAATACATTACTTTAACAAAGTGATAGATTACACTGTAGTCTTGATCTATTTAAATTCAAGGACAACATTTCAAGCATCATCTTGTCTTACGTTACAGAGAAAGAAATTAAAGAAATTGAATTTGATCAAGAATGGTTTGCTGAAGTCCACAGAGTTGCTAGGATAAGACAGTTCAAGCCCATTGTTGTAAATAATATTAGGGGAAACAGAGGTTAGAATGATTTTGTAGTATTCAAAGTCAAAGTGTTTAAAGTCGGTGAAGAAATTCCAGCACTTATCAGCTTTTTGCATCCCACTGGCTACGTCCGTTCCTTCCATTGTCCATCTACCTAAGGTACTTAATGGATTCCGGATCATCACATATTTAAAATCAAAAGCACCATCAATAGCATCAGGAAGGCAATATACTTGTTCAGAATCTAAATGAGACGGCATTTGCAATTTATTTAGTCTGAAGTGCAAAGACATTATTCCAGTCATACAGTGTGTTTAAAGTTCTGTCTCTCTGGATTTTCATTTGTTTTATTGCTGCTTATTGCTTGAAGTTGATTGTACATAACTACACTTGTATTTTTGTGGCTTAAAAGCTGTTTTCTCTCATTTTACTTTCTATTTACTCATTAATGCTGCATTTGAGCATATACACTCTTTATGAAAACCTACAACTTTGAACAAGGTTTTACAGCTGTAAGCAGACAAGGGTCAGCTGCTGAAGCTGAAAGACTGCTGAACAGGTCCAGAAAAACAGGGACACTTCATTGAAAATATATTTATTGAAATATAAGTTTCAAAACTGGGCAAATTAAAGCTGAAAGTACATATTTTATACTGTAATTAGGCCTTTACAAAACATTCATTGTAGAACACACAAATTTGACCATCCATTATTTCCTTTTCTCTGGTGAACAAAACACTAGAACAGTGTATTATTGCAACCCTGTTTGTAGACCAGTGGGCCATTCTTGAGAGCACAAGACAGATTCTTAAAAACCAAGTCAAAAAGAAGTATATTTGTGCATTAGAAGTTCATTTGATATGAGTATTGCTTCAAAATTAATTAATTTTAATTTCAATATGAATTGTCCCACCCGTAACACCGAACATCATTAAGTTGTACAAGAGAACACTGTGTAAGCAACCTAGTTTGCGTGTAGGATTCAGCTGGTAAAATTAAAGTATGTTAAGAATAACATTTGCATTTTATGGGTGGGACTTTACGCACTGTATTCTCTCCAATGTTTGAAGCTTTGTCAGAAAATGGGTTAAGAAGAATATTGTTTTAGAATGAAGGTACATGTTTTGGGCACTTATTTTGCCAAATAAAATAATAATAGATATTTTTAACTAAATTTCAAATTACAATACATAGCAGTAATGGCATCAAAGACTAGAGTCCAAAAGTCCTGTATTAAAGAACCACATATTATACCAAATACATGACAAAATAGTAAAACCAAATAAATGTCATCGGTGCCAACATGTATCGTCATCTTTCTTGTGTGTTGAACTAATATAAAGTTCTCTGGTTTCCAGATGTGACAGTTCGATGAGTGTCGCTACCATCGTCTTATGGTAAAGTGTTGAAATGTCATCTTGCTTGATCTTATACAGGTACTGCAGCGAGTGAGTTGTCCTTGCCCTTGACCCAGCACAGATTGGAGCAGATGAGGGAGTGTACTTGAATCCCAGCATGTTCAGTCACATACCAACTAGCACATTGTACAGATATCTCTCAGCTCTGAGTGCTCACAGTGTGTTATGGCCAGTAACAGGTCCAAAGCAGAACTTTGTTAATAGCCACCATCTCTGTTTCTGAGGCCGTTATTAGCCCTAAATTTGATGGATTCCTTTATCATGCTGTCCCAAACTACATTGCATTACAAAGCACTCTTGCTAATTCAGAATACAACATGCAGGTTTATTCCAAACTGTGCTCAGTGACTGTCAATTTGTCTCTCTGCCCCAGAGCTGATGTGCTCCAGGCAGTACTGCTGAATACGACATTGTGTCTGCTCCGTGTAACATGGCCTACGCTCACACTGAATGCTTTAGATGTCATATGGGCACATCTCCAGATGAAGAAGATGGTGATTATCTTTGAAAACTTGAGTTTAAACTCTTGTTTGTCCTGCTCTGGAAACCTAGAAGATTTTATTAGTATATCCCAGTTGTTCTGGAACACATTTCACACACATATATATAACTAGTACTGATAATAACAAACAGCTGGTACATAAAGGGCAGGCTCTATTAAAGGGATCCAGTAGGCTACAAAGCGTGATGGTACTTTTTGAGTGGTATTCTAAGTGAATTTCTAATCAATCATAGGCTGGTTTGAAAATTGTTTTTCCTTGTTTCTTTGTGTTCTGACATACTTTACATCCATTAGGACCTCCTCACTATTGATCTATACATTGAACAGTGTATCTAAGGCAATCTAATCTAGTGAAGTGAAGAACAAGCATATTTTTTTGAATGGGTTTGTACCAGCTGGAAATGAATGTGTAAGCTTGCGACGTTTGCCTACTTTATTTCTTCACTGATGGTCCTCAGTGTTGACGTACTGTGTTGTGAGACTAGCTGAAAAATGGGCGGTGGAATTTCAACACTGACTACTGTAAATAATGTAGCCGACAGGTGCACAGTTGCGTTCCCAGTTAATATGGCCAGTGCGCTGTTGTTTAACTTTGGATAAGCCTCGTTAATAGTTCTCAGGCAAACATCAGCGTACTGCTACCATAGTTTACTGTCGAACATCTATTAGCAGTAGAAAACTGGTCACACAGTTATTGCAGAATAATATGCTACATATTGAATAAACACTGTCATTGTTTTAACATATGACCTATTACACATATTTCACAGTTAATAATACCTCTTGTTTAGCACACTTTGGTAGCTTACCAGTAGCACCAATAATTCTTATTCCAGAAACATGCATCACCACTATACCCTCTGTGTTCTTAATAGCTTCAAAAAATGCCTGTGAGATGCCTTTCAAATCGCTACCATTGTCCAGTAAACACTTACCATCAGTTGCTTTTGTTACAGGGTGCAACACTTCCTTTTTACTTACCATTTGATCTTCTTCATACAACAAATCCTCATTAATCCTTTGCCTGGAAAGACTATAATCCAGATTATCAAATTAATTACCAGACACAGTCAAATGACAAATAGCATGGTTCTCTTCCTCATTACCACTCTCAAACTCCAACTCTTCATTACACCTAACATTATCTTCCTTTATTGTTTCTTTATGTAACACATTGTCATCATTATCAATCATAAATTTAAATACCTCATCCTCGTCACTACTGAATTCGTCACTGCTATCATCATTACAGCTACTGTCAGAATCAGACCCACTGTCACTTTGATTGTCATCAAATACTTGGCTTATTAGTTGATTATTGTTTCCAGTATTAGACCATAAAGCAATACACCTGAATTCCTTATGTTCTCTTAAAAATTTACCATCTGTCTGGACACTTTGGACATCCAGGGCAATAGCAACACACTGTGTTTCATCACTTGATTTTATTATAGTACATTCCTCCTCTACTTTTATGGGATAAACATTGCTACCCACACCATCATTCAACATCTCACTAGAATTAGAAATTACACTCATCTTACTACTATCATTTACATTACCCTTACCTGTGATTACAGTACATTTATATACACATGGTTCTTCATCACTACCTGCTCTAGTGCGAGCCAAAACTGGAGCATTATCTAGTTTAAATGGTTTGATCCAGAACCTGCTCCATTTCTTTTACTTGAATTTCTCCTACTATTTCTGTGTCCATTCTGGCTATCTTCCACCCAACCATTCCTTGAATTTCTACTGTAATTAGTCCTGTTCATCCTATTTACCTGAAATTCTCTCCCTAATTGATTATTGTCATCAAAATTCCTCCTACGATCTTCCACTGAGGGCTGCACCCTCTCCACTTTATCAATATGACTCAGATATCACTAATATTACCTGTAGGGGCAGGTATGAGCAATTCTCTAACTTTCTGAGGCAACTTAGTTTCTAAGCCCACTAGCTAGCTCTTTGTCCAAATATTTCAGTTTTTTTTATCCAAAGCTGACAGAATTCTTTCATAGTACCCTTCCTAGAGGCAAATCTCTCTCCTCCACAAAATTCACTCAAAATTCTCTGCTGCTTCTCTTTGGACCAATATTCATCTAGAATTGGTTTTTCAAAGCTGTGCCATGAAGGCATGATCTGTATCGCTTCATAGGCTCAGATGTTATTGAATTTAGCATCTGTTAAACTTCAGGAGTAAGTAAACAACCCATAATTTTTTGTTCTCTCCAAAAAAAAATTCCTACCCCGAGATACAGGCCTCCAAAGATGAGACTGCGAACACCATTTTGAAGTTGCGAATTTAGGAAAAATTTTTGAAACGCTTTATCTCTGTAACTGTTATTGATATTTTAAGAGTTTTTTTTTAATTTAAAAGATAATTGCTTTATGATTACAATGATATCCTCCATTTGGACATATCTGCCAAAGTTCTTTTACTGTCGCCTTTTGAATTTTATTTTTTAAATAATTTTCGGTTTTTTTTTTTTTTTTTTTTTTCAAAAATGCTAATCCAGAAAAGTTAGATTTTTTTGGTTGATTAGTACTATGTAGTACTCTCTATAAAGGATAGCTTCCACTTTTAAGTTGGACAGGTTTTATTTTAAAAAAATCTTTTTTTTTTCAACTTTCATGGGTAATATATGACTCCACTGAAGTTGTTTCTTACTAATTTCTTTGTTACAATGTTTATTTCTATTGTCTTTGTTGCAGTTATTTTTTATCACTTTCTTTTTTGCATTTACTTCTTTTCACTTTCATTGTTGAAGATATTTCTTACACTTGGTGGTAGTTTCTTGTCAGTTTCTTTGTTGTGGGTGTTCATTGCAGGTTTCTGTATTGTAGTTGTTCAGTGCTAATTTGTTTACTGAAGAGGCTTCTAAGAAATCTGAGGCCATCCAGTGAGTTATGTGTTTTCCTGAGGAATTTGCCAGTTGACGCAGTTGCAGCGTGTTTTTTGAAAATGACTGTTTGAAATGTCTTCTGACTGGGCCCACAGGAGAGTGAAGTGTGCTGACTATTTGGATATTCATAAAAGAGTGAAGTATAAGACAAACAGAAAAAGCAGACCTTGTTCAGGTTGGGAATAAGTGTTCTTATTTAAAGACTCTGTTTCAAAGTAAAGATGTACCAGCGATGACTTTTTGTGTTATAAATGTTTTGACAGAATAACAACAATGATAGTATCAGAACAATGTGAAGCCTCCCATGGTGCAGATGATGCAAATTTTGCATCAGTAAAGGAGAAATTAAATACCCTGAATCAGTCAACTACAGAGGTAGATGTTTGTCCTGTTAAGAAACCGTGGTCAGTGAAGTCGAATCAGCAGCTCTATGCATCAAGAAAGTGCAGAAAAATTACTAAAGCTATGGACGAATACACTACAGCAAAACTGACCATACTCTCGAAAGTAGAAATTCAGAAGAAAATGAATCAAAGCCCTCTTGCACCTCTAGCCAGGAATTTTTCACAAATATCAATTCAGCATACTGTGCATCCTACAGTGAAAAGGCACAAGTTTTAACTATTATTCCAGAGACATTTTCAAAGAAAACAAATTTGAACCACTTTCCGTCAGTATCAAAGTACATGGTAGACAAATCAAGAAATGTGAAGTCTGTAAAAGGAATCTTAGGAAGACCAGATCCCTATTATTGTCATCCTGTAGAAGCAGCTCAGGTTCTTACAGTGCAGTCATTTTATCTGGAAGATAAATGGGACTCTTCTTGTCAGAGTGCCAACAAAAAATACACTATACCACTAACAGGTGAAGGTAAAAAAGTTGTGAAAGTGTAGAGGTACATGACTTACAGTATTAAAGAAACTTTTGCAATTTATAAGATCAACAATACAACTTCACATATCAGAAGATCAAAATTTTATGCACTATGACTTAAGTGGGTAGTTCCAACCCACCTAGAGATGTCTATTTATGTGTTTACGGCATGAATTTTGAACTTTGTGTGGTAACTTTGAAGAACTTACTGGAGCACATGACATATGACGCCTCTGTTAGGCATGTGAACTCATTGGTAGTCTGTAACATAAAACAAGGGTACCATTGGTGTAATGACCAGATTTCAATTTTTACAGGAGGGACATATTTTCAAAACAAGACCACAAGTGTTGCAGCTATAAGTGATGACACAGGACATGACTCAGCACATGCTTTGCTAGTGGTGCAGAAAATTCTTCATCTGCAAACAGGGGCAGACAAGATCGTTATTATTTCTGATGGTACTCCTAATCATTTTAAAAATTGTTACCAGCTGTTTGAATTGAGTAAGTCACTATTGCCAACTGATTGGGTACACAGTGCTACTAGTCACAGGAAGGGGCCTTGTGATAGAAAAGCAAGACCCAACTCGCTTTATTTGTTCATGAGACCCAGAAAATATTAGATACAGGCTCCCAGGTAGATGCTATTTTTCTTGACTTCCAGAAGGCGTTTGATACAGTTCCGCACTGTCGCCTGATAAACAAAGTAAGAGCCTACGGAATATCAGACCAGCTGTGTGGCTGGATTGAAGAGTTTTTAGCAAACAGAACACAGCATGTTGTTATCAATGGAGAGACGTCTACAGATGTTAAAGTAACCTCTGGCGTGCCACAGGGGAGTGTTATGGGACCATTGCTTTTCACAATATATATAAATGACCTAGTAGATAGTGTCGGAAGTTCCATGTGGCTTTTTGCGGATGATGCTGTAGTATACAGAGAAGTTGCAGCATTAGAAAATTGTAGCGAAATGCAGGAAGATCTGCAGCGGATAGGCACTTGGTGCAGGGAGTGGCAACTGACCCTTAACATAGACAAATGTAATGTATTGCGAATACATAGAAAGAAGGATCCTTTATTGTACGATTATGTGATAGCGGAACAGACACTGGTAGCAGTTACTTCTGTAAAATATCTGGGAGTATGCGTGCGGAACGATTTGAAGTGGAATGATCATATAAAATTAATTGTTGGTAAGGCGGGTACCAGGTTGAGATTCATTGGGAGAGTGCTTAGAAAATGTAGTCCATCAACAAAGGAGGTGGCTTACAAAACACTCGTTCGACCTACACTTGAGTATTGCTCATCAGTGTGGGATCCGTACCAGATCGGTCTGACGGAAGAGATAGAGAAGATCCAAAGAAGAGCGGCGCGTTTCGTCACAGGGTTATTTGGTAACCGTGATAGCGTTACGGAGATGTTTAATATACTCAAGTGGCAGTCTCTGCAAGAGAGGTGCTCTGCATCGCGGTGTAGCTTGCTCGCCAGGTTTCGAGAGGGTGCGTTTTTGGATGAGGTATCGAATATATTGCTTCCCCCTACTTATACCTCCCGAGGAGATCACGAATGTAAAATTAGAGAGATTAGAGCGCGCACAGAGGCTTTCAGACAGTCGTTCTTCCCGCGAACCATACGCGACTGGAACAGGAAAGGGAGGTAATGACAGTGGCACGTGAAGTGCCCTCCACCACACACCGTTGGGTGGCTTGCGGAGTATAAATGTAGATGTAGATGTAGATGTGATTTTGTAGGAGGCCTGACGAAGCAGCATGCTCCAAAACATAATCTTTACATTCCAAACATAGCTGCGATACAGAATGCTTAGGATTTTATGAGAGTTGTGAAATCTTACACATCCGCAGCCCTCATTCTTTTGTCCAAAGAGGAAATCGAAGAATTCCATGAGCAGAAAAAAGAAGAATGGTCCAAAAAATTACTCCTGTGAAAGAAATTCAGAAGACACATTTTTGGACTCACTTTAAAGAGCAAGAAAGAAGACATTTCATTCATTCAACCAACACCTCAGAAACAGTAGGATAATATTCAGGTTCACAACCTGAGAAGGGGGATGTTTGTGGCATGTGTGTGTTGACTGGGATTGCAGAGATTTATAGACACTAGTTATGAGTTAAACGAAATTGTAGTGAAATTTATGCTACCACATGGACCAGTTGCTGGATGTAAGTGTCCAGCTGAAGGACAGCAACAATGCCATCAGTGCTCACCTTCTGTTCACAATGTTCTCAAGTGCTCCAGTTCCTATTGGTTCAACAGGAAGGCATCACTCTATATTAAAGGAAGATACTGAAGCACTGGGACACATTTTTAGTTCAGTAACTGGCTAATTTCGGTACAAACAGAGTGCACATAAGTTATATAAATTGAAACTTTTTACTCTTTGGACCTTTCACATATGTTTTGGAATCATTTAAAATGCTTGAAAAATGTGTCTCTTACTCATCTTTCAAACTACTAAAATTTTGTCAAATAAGGGTAGTTTTTGATTTTTATGAGCCTGTTATGTGATAATAAAACATGCTTTATGTATGGCAAAAATTTCAATTGTTTGTGAAACCTGTTCAACTGAAAAGTGGAGGCTCCCCTTTTCAGGGAATGTAAAATAATATGGTACTAATCAACAGAAAAAAATCAAAATTTTACAGATTGGAATTTCTGAAAAAAAAAAAAG